>NC_052622.1:39889262-40189262 GCF_016545825.1 Eucalyptus grandis | reverse complement strand
GGATATTCCATCAAGTGTATATTGCAGATTAATACACCACCAATAATGGCTATGGAATTTCATTAAGAGCTTAGTTCAACCTCTTTTTCCTTGCAATTTTGCACTATTTTCACCTTAGGAGGGACAATAATTTTTTACAATGCACTAGATCAACAAATGACTTGTTATTACCCATATGAACTTAATTTCTGGGATCACCAATCACATAGGTTGGGTTACTATCATTGTTGATTTTCTTCAGTTGGCTTGTCCCATTCCCCTCGATGTATAGTCAGAGGATTGACCAAAATCCATTTCCGACTTCATATAATCAATGGACATAATTCCATCATTAAGAAATTGCTTTATCATGTCATCCTTCAATCAGATGTGTCCATTTTTACCATTGAAAATTTATCATTGCAATGGTTATTGCCACTTGGCAATCACAATACTTAGACACATAAGGTGTCAATTTATTCCCAAAGGAATATCTGCTAAGAGTTTCTCAACTACTTAGCCTTATTTTCATATATGAGTGAGAAGAATTTTCTCTTTTTCTCAAGAATTGAATAGTTCTTAATTTACCAAAAAAATAGTGAATATTTTCTTCTCCTTCCCCCATTGGAGCTTAAGAGGATAAGGCATTTTGTTTACACATATATGCCTGGCAACACTTGAGTCTACCACTCATAATTTCGATTAGCCATATATTGGCATGGGAATGACCATAATAATTACTTAATCAAATCATCTGCTTCAACCAAGTCGACTTTTGGTTTAGTAGGATTGCCGAATCCCCCACCGATTTGTTTTTATTTCCAAGCTATATCACATCCACAAAGGTGAATATATATCCATTAATGGATTTTGTCTTATATGAATTTGAAATCTAGTTACATCATTGTATCATTCTAATACAGTGGGGAATCCACTATATAAAATGCCTTAATTAGATCATAGCGAGGCATCCTAGACAATGAAGAACATATAGCTTTTAGCCATGCCCCATTTCATATCAACTACAAAATAATCTAGATGAATGAGGCATTGCTAGCAATGAGAATATCAATGAGGAGCAAAACAGCCCATGGCTAGAGCCCATAACATATACATACATTCACCATGTCACAACAAGTGATACAACATGTATAAACATCGTATCAAACATATAGATATGCATGTTCATGTTATGTTCATGTTATAAAACAAAATAATGCCCATTATATTAAATATGATGGTGAATCTTTTCAACAACCATCCAAAGCTAATGTACACAAACATGACAGTAAATAAAACTCAGAATATTCATGTGATATGCACATGCTAGATGCCAAAAGAAATAACAAAAATTTCCGTCAACTTGGCATTACATGATTTAAGATTGCCCCCCATAAAATTCATTTGCCATTTTACCGAATCTGACTCTCCACTAGGAAAAAGAAGATTTGCAAGATGATAATCGAATTAGGAGTTCAAGCTTTTTAGATACCATTAGGAGTCGGCTAGTCAAATAGACTTGCAGAAACGGTGGTGATGTATATGGTGTAGCATGATGATGAACAATAAGCAGCAAATAGGTACAAATCAAGTTTGCACTTCATTACCTTTACCAACTTGGTAATCACACTAATAAATGAAGAAACATTCTTAGACAATCCGAAGAAACAGTTTAAAGCAAGCAAAGACAGAAAGCAATATTCATCCTAGATCGCAAAACAATATGGTAATTATAAAGTTTACTTTTGTCTTTCTCCCCTAATAAGCAACTAAGTTTTCTTATACTGATCAACTATCACCATTACAATTTTCTCACTGTTCTTATTTGGGTTAAATTAGTATACAATTTTACATAAAGAATTTCCAACTTTGCATAGAATGCCAAAAGCTTTCACCTCAAGCACATGTTAATTCACGACACAAACCAAGATCACTAGCCCAAAAGCTTTCATCTCAAGCACCAACAACGTAGCCAACAGAATAAGAGCACAAGTCCGAAAAAGAGAATGCCTACACAAGCCAAACAGCCACCGGATTCAACCAACTAAAACTTCTCATTACACTCGAATCTCAAAGAAGCGAAACAATCCCAAAAGTTTCAGATCGAATGCCACAAGACGTGCAATGCACATTATATCATAACAATCCAAACATGCATGGCCCAATCAGCCCCACATTCATAGGATCGTACAGTCAATCAAACAATTCAAAGATGAAAACAAAGCATCGTTAACCAAACCGAAGTATTGCCCTTCGAGGATAAAATCAAGATTTACCAAAATTTACCTGATAAATTGGCTAGAAACACAATGTCACAAGCATTCTTAGAGACTACCTCCAAATTAAATACCACGTAAATCCAGCATCAAATGGATTGATCATACTAAAAGTGAAATTCCAAACACTGGCTAATGAATTCATCAGTGAAAAATATAAAGTCACTGAGTGCCCCAAACTCCATTCCTAGATGCATGCTTACCAAATAATAATTACAAACTTGAGAGAGAAAACACTAACAAACATCCGCCTTCCTATCGGAAAGACATAGATGATGAAGTTTCAAAGAACAATTTTACCTAGCGCTTGATAACCTTACCAAAATGATCAAAAACTCTTTTCGTTAATGCTTAGCAATGTCGCACGACAAACCATCCACGAATATGCAAAACTTGTTCTTCACCATCTCCAAATCCTTGTTCAATTCCAAGGTCGGTGGAAGCACCAGCAATTCCAACTTCAAACGCTTTAAGGCAATTATCCTTAAGATTGTTGGAAAAAGTATTAGAATACATAAAATAATAATAATTATTGAAAATACATTACAAAAGATTAGAAAATAAAATGAAATATCCGAGGCGTGCAAACACTGTCCTTAAGGATAATTCTGCCCTCAAAGTACGAAACTTGGTGTGTAAGGCTTCAGTAGCTATCATTCCAAGATACAACAGACCTTCTTCTATACTCTGCACTGAATATTAGAAGGAAACAGAACAACTTTTGTGTATAACCCAGCAAAAAGAAAAGGAAATATGTGAGAACATATTGTATCTACTAAGATTGTGGTTTGAAGTTTAATTTATATTTAAACAAGGAAAAGAGAGAGCATTAGGAAATCATCATAAATCAATTGGTAATTAAAAAGATGGCCGTTATAAAATAATGAAGAGTTTATGAAGTAATAAATCAAAAGTTATAAAGCCGTTAGACAACTGTTATACAACCATTAGAAAGTCATTATATGACCGTTGAAAAAGCCGTTACAAAAATGATGACTTTCATGACGATCATAATTTCTAATAAATATTTCAAAATTACTAAAATATCAAACACTTATCAGCCCCTCTAGCTTCGCCAGCAAGGCCGCCATGGTGTCACCCTTTGTCTTCAACGTGTCGATTTCCCATCCTAAAAAAATGTAGGAAATTAGGGAATTAGGGTTTAGTTTAGAGGTTTTGGAAATAAGGGATATTTGGATATTGAGTTTGAACAATTTCGGACAAAAATGGCCCCTTTCATGGCACAAATAATGGCGTGACATGCGTGTAATCGTCGTCCGGCGAAAATTTGTGCCGCCAGTGCAATGGCGGTTAATCGAGATAAAGTCACCAGCTCCAGGAGCTATTTGAAAGCACCATTCTGAGGATACTTCGAGAAAAAAGTCCCATTTCAAGGATTCTTTGAAATTTTCCCGATGTAGTACATGGTTAAGAATCTTTCCTACTCGCTTTACGCAGCTATTCTCATCCACTTTTAATTCTCTTCAACCGTGATTAGGGTCACTTTAATCGCAAAACTTCGTACAAAGAGATGAAAATTGAGACGGCAACGTCGAATTTTCATTAAAAACATTTGTGGACAATTTTGTTGTTTTCGTTTGAGTCATAGTGAATAACAAACCGTTGATCCTCTATTTTTCACGTGATCTTAATTGGGAGCTTGAGAAAGAAAATGTCTTTTTTTTTTCTTTTCTATTGACGAGAGGGTTGTTTCGGTCTTCGGCCAATTGGTTTCCCAGGAATGAAATCCCTATTAGTCTATAACCCAATTGAGTCACGGATTTTTAAATGGCCCACAAGGAATTGATAAGACTCCTCAAACAGGGGATAGAACTCGCAACTTGGAGTCACGTGCTCGAGCCATGTCCTTTATCAAGCGGAGCCAACCCCTAAGAAGATGGAATTATAATTCGTACTGAATGACATATTCTACCACAATTACAGAAAATTCATTTATTAACCTGATAATAACATCAAACATGCAAAATCACATGATGATAAGATAATCTATATAATATGGGAATATTGAAAGCACAGTATAGTTTTAATAACAGTCGTCTTTTTCTGCTCTTGGGAGAGATAGAAGAGTAGTTTACGGGTTGGGTAAGGATGCGGGGTTGGTGAAATCTGATAATCGATTGGCTTTAGAAAGGCTTATTCGTCTCTTTGAACGGAGCCCAGGTTGAATTCGCCCCCGGGTTTCCTTTTGTATACAATGTATAACCTCCTAATAAGATGAACAACAAAGAAAGAATATCCTAAGTAATTCTCAATGATGGGACATTTAATCAAAGTGCTCCGCTTAACCTAACGATGCACGTACAATGTGCAACCCTTTGGTCCATACCCTTTATCCTCAGCCGCACCAATGCTCTGCATTCGGACACTAGGAACCGGTTCAAGCACCCGGGTCCTAGGGGCTGGTCGTTGGGGACCCAACCTCGACGACCAACGACCAGGCCTGAGCCCAACAACCAAACCCCAGCCACCAGGCTCCTAGGTCTAAGTGTCGAGATTGTTGGTCTAAGTTTGTAAATCAAGCACCGGAGCATGATCACCCAATATGATTTTGTAGCAGCAAAGATCAAATAGTATTCTGGAAAATAGTATTCAGTTTTTTGAAACAAGGAAGTTATTTTCGTGATTCTAAGCATAGATGTATTACTGATTTAAAAAAAAATCCTTTTTTTTTTTATTTTTTTCCTCACTATTCAAACATAAAAAAAATAAAGAAAATATTTTTGTGAAACAAACGAAACCAGCCACAGTTTAAATAACTATCGTGTCCTGAGTAACTTTCTTGACCCCATCTCAGCCCTCTCCTGCCTGCCGGTGCAAGTGGAGTACCACTAGAAAATGAGGAGTTGTTTTGGAAAATGACTTCATATGTCTAATCTCAATTAAATGACACCATCCTATGATAAAACGTAGAAGTTTGCGAAACGAACGAAACTAGCCACCGTTTATATAACTATCGTGTCTTGAGTAACTTTCTTAACCCCATGTAACCCCCCCTCCCCCCGGCCGGGGGGCGCCTGCCGGTGCAAGTGGAGTACCACTAGAAAATTAGGAGTTGTCTTGGAAAATGACTTCATATGTCTAATCTTAATTAAATCACGCCATCCTATGATAACATTTTGTCAGTTTTTTATAATTCTGTCCACATTAAATAGTGTACTAGACTATACCTACCTCTAAATTGAATGTTTCTCACGGTGTGCCATGTATCAAAATTCAGTTCGGCCAATATGCTCTATTCTTGGCCAATATAAGTCTCGAACCACCAACTCCAGTATTTTGTGTCATCGACTTTTACCAAACAACATTGACGTTGATGCGCTGTCTTAAGCGCTAAGACAAATTCGTTAGGGCTGTGTTTGTTTGAGTGGAAAAAAATTATGCAATTTAATTTTCTAAACTTTCACGCCTTTGGTTTGCTGAAAATAATTAGTTAATAGAAAACCGTTTATAGTTAGAAAAGGGAAAAGTTTCAAAAAGTCATAAACCTATTATATTTATGCCAATTTAATCTTAAACATTTTAAATTGATGCCAATTAAGTCCTAAACCTTTTAATAGTACCAAATTAGTCTTAAACCTTTTTGAACTAATGCTAATTCAATACTAAAGCTTATCACTTAGTGCCAATTCAGTCCTTCCGACTAATTTTGGTCGGATTTTGCTAGCATAGATCTTGGTTGACTTATGTGACACCACTAGCTCTAACATGGACAATTTAAATAATTTAATATTAAACCTTTTAATATTGACTTATGTGGCACCATTGACTTATGTTTGAAAGAAAATTCGAAATTAAGAATTTAATGGGATGAACAACTTTGGGTTATGGAGCATCAAGATGTGGGCATTATTGACAATCTAATGTTTGGCCAAGGCATCGGATGGTGAAAATGAGTTACCAATTATAATGAAAACCTCTAAGAGGGTAGAGTTAATGGAAAGAGCAGATAGTATAATCCTATTAAATTTGTCGGATGAGGTTTTAATAGAGGTCGCTAAGGAGAAGGATACCGCAGCATTATAGGCAAAACTTCAGGCACTCTATGTAAAGAAATGTTTGAACAATCACCTATACATGTTGAAGATGATGTTTCCATTTAGATATATTAAAGGTACATCTATCAGAACCCATCTAGATGAATTTAATAAACTCATGATGGATTTGAAGAATGTCGGTAAGATACTTGATGATGAAAAACATGACATGATGTTGTTAGCCTCTTTATCGGATTCATGAGAGCATTTTACTAATTCATTATTGTAGGAAAATACTACAATTACCTCAGAAGATGTAAAGTCCACCTTATTCCCTAAGGAGTGGCAGAGAAAGTTGCGAGATGACGGTCTGACTAACAAAGAGTAGCACAAGCACTGACGATTCGGGATAGAGAACAACATCAAGGGCCTAGTAGTAGCAGAGGTAAAAGCAAGTTGATACCACATCATAGAAAGTCCAAAGGATGCGTGCAGTGCTTTGAGTGTCACGAGGAGGGGCACATCATGAGAGGTTGTCCGAAGCGGAGGAATAAAGGTGATAGGCAGAATGCCATAAGCAGTGTGGCAAACGTTGTCAAGGGGAGCAATAGTGATGCAGAAGCTGTTTTATGTGTGACTACTACTTCGTCAGAAGACAAATGAGTGCTAGATTCGAGGTGTTTTTATCATATGACGCCTCATAAGAATTGATTTACTACTTACCAAACCGTAGATTGTGGTAGAGTTCTTTTGGGTAATAACGCAGTTTGTAAGGTTGTGGGGATAAGGACAATTCGAATTCGGATGCACAGTGGTGTGGTGCATACATTAACAGATGTGAGGCATGTACTAGAACTCAAGAATAATCTTATTTCTCTAGAGATACTCAACGACATCGGGTGTAGGTACAATGCTGAAGGTGGAGTACTGAAAATCTCTCGAGGTGCCATGACAGTGATGAATGGGAAGAAAGTGAATACTCTCTATCATCTACTGGGAGAGATCGTGACCGAAACCGCTGCAATTTCATCATGTGAGTCAAACTCTAACTTGACTTAGTTATGGCATATGCGTTTAGGGCACATGAGCGAGGTAGGTATGATGATGCTGATTGAAAGGGGGTTGTTGAAGGGTCAAAAGATAGGGAAGCTGAACTTATGTGAGCACTGCATCTTTGGGAAGCAGGACCAAGTTAAGTTTACTACAGTTGTTCATTCAACCAAACGACTAGTTGAATATATTCATTCGAACATCTGGGGCCCGTCTTCGGCTCCTTCAAAAGGAGGTGCCCAATATATGCTGACATTTATCGACCATTATTTGAGGAATGTATGGATATACTTTCTAAATCATAAATATGACGTGTTCGATCGGTTCAAGAAATTTAAGACATTGATTGAGAAGTAGTCAGATAAACAGATCAAGTACCTGAGAACCGATAATGACATGGAGTTCTGTGGTAAAGATTTTACTGAGTTCTGTGAGTAACAATGTATTGTGAGACACCGCATAGTACCTGGGACACCACAATAGAATGTTGTGGCAGAACGGAAGAACAGAACTTTGCTTGAGCGAGCTCGATGCATGCTTTCACATGCATGACTTGACAAGGAATTTTGGGCCAAAGCAGTGAACATGGCATGTTATATGGTTAATCGATCTCCATCATCTGCTATCGAGTGGAAGACTCTTAAGGAAGTATGATCGGGGAAACCTGTTGATTACTTCGGATTATGTATATTCGAATGTTTTGTGTATACTCACGCGAGTAATGGTAAGCTTGAGCCGAGGGCGAAGAAATGCATATTTATGGGTTATGCACATGGGTTGAAAGGCTACCGGCTGTGGTACACCGATCCCAGATCACTCGATTTTCTAATCAGCAGAGACGTGATCTTTAATGAGACTACAATGCTTCAACAAAAGAGTTCCGAGATACAACCAACAGGGAAGACAAATCATGGTGTCATTAGTGATGTGGAGCTTTATGTGAAGACTCAAAGACCTTGAAGGTAACAAAAGTTGAGATTGCAGATGAGGCCGTAGTTTCTAAAGTTGGTGATAGTGGACAATCAGCACAACCGTAGCATACTATAGTTGTAGATAGACAAAGAAGGCAAATTAAATCACCGGTACGTTATGGTTATACAGATATTGTTTATGCATTGACTGTAGGTGATGAGGTGGAGACAGATGAGCCTTTGTCTTACTTCAAGGCGATGGCTAATTCAGAGTCATCACAGTGGCTAGGGGCTATGAGTGAAGAGATGAAATCACTTCATTGGAATCAAACATGGGAGCTGGTCAAGTTACCCAAAAACTAGAAGATTGTCGGAAGTAAATGGGTCTTCAAATGGAAAGAAGGCATTCCTAGTGTTGAGGCAGCGAGGTATAAGGTGAGACTTGTGGCGAATGAATATACATAATGTGAGGGCGTTGACTATAATGATGCGTTCTTTCTTGTGGTAAGACATACTTTAATTCATGTTTTACTTGCCTTGGTTACTTCGTAGGATCTCGAGTTAGAGCAACTAGATATGAAAACTGTGTTTCTTCACGGTGAGTTGGAGAAGCAGATTTACATGAGGCGGCTAGAGAGATTTGTTATTCTAGGTAAGGAAGATCATGTTTGCTTGTTGAATAAATCTTTATATGGGCTGAAAAAGTCTCCAAGGCAGTAGTATAAATGTTTCGATTCTTTCATGACTAGTCAAAACTACTCAAAAAGTCAAATGAATAATTGTGCCTACTTTAGGAAATTGAAAAATGGTTCTTTGATTTATCTACTCTTATATGTTGATAATATGCTGATAGTAACTAATAATGTGTTTGATATTGATGTGCTGAAGAGATGGTTAAATGTTGAATTTGAGATAAAAGATTTAGGTGCTGCAAAGAAAATATTGGGTATAGAGATTTTGCGTGACAGGGCTGGAGAAGTTTTACGTCTATCTTAGAAGAAATATATTGAGAAGATTGTGGCACGTTTTAATATGCAGTCGCCAAAATCTGTAAGTACACCTTTAGCGAAGCACTTTAAACTTTTAGCATCATAGACTAAGGAGGAAGATGAGCATATGTCTCGCGCTCCTTATTCTAGTGATGTGGTAGTATTATGTATGATATGGTGTGCACCAGGCTTGATATTTCACAAGCTGGTGAGCATGGTTAGTCGTTATATGAAGCGTCCTAGTAAGGCTTATTGGGAAGCTATAAAGTGGATCTTCAGATATTTTAAAGGGACAACAGACATGGGTATAATGTATCGAAAGGATAACAATGGTAGTGAGATCACTGGTTTTGTGGATTCAGATCACGCTAGTGACTTTGATGATCACACTTTAATAGGGTACGTATTTACGTTAGTAGGTAGTGTAGTTAGTTGGAAAGCGTCCTTATAGGATCATATTGCCTTGTCTTCGAATGAGGCATAGTACATAGCACTAACCTTTATAGCAAATAAGGCGATATGGTTACAAAGTTTGCTCTCAGACTTTGGGTTAGAATATAAAAGTATGGATATACATTGTGATAACCAATGTGTGATATATTTGGCATATAATCCAATTTATCACAAGCGAACGAAACATATCAACATCAGGTACCATTTTATCCGAGATGTCTTAGTTAAGGGTAATGTTATTGTTAAAAAAAAATTGCTACAGTAGATAACTTGGCAAACATTATGACTAAGTCTATTTCTTTGGCGAAGCTCAAGCTCTACTTGAGCTCTATTGGTGTTTGTGGAGAGTGAGCACCCGTCGGGGCGTTGGGAGAGCAACATGGATGATGAGCACTATAACTTGGATTCAAACGTTGAGCCAAGATGGAGAATTATTAAATTATGTCTTGAGTTTAAGCGTTTGCAAAACGTGGTTTGCTTGGATAAAATTTTTATTATTTGATCGTAAAGATATTTTCCGATGGAAATAATATTCAAGATTATGCACAAGAAAAGAAATTCAAAATTCTTTTTGGGTCTGGATGTTTTCGATCAATAGAACGAGTTTCATTGAATTCCTTGAAGGTTTACAAAAAAAGGAAGATATGTTTTGTCACTAGAAGACAAAAAAAAAGGGGCACACTATATTTTATATTGTCTATTTATCTTTAAGGGGGATAGAAAAAAGAAGGAAATTGCCTTTACAGAAGAAGAGTCCTTGTAGGCGTGCGTTTCGTTAAAGTAGTGGGGCCCAAGGTCAAATTTTTTACTTTGGGCGCACACACATAAAACGCCTAGGTTTTTTTATTCCTTTAAGGAGGTGAGTGCTGCATGAAGAAAAAAACCTATGGAGCTGCAAGATTTGAGAGCCACAAGAAGCCGCGCGAAGCCTTGAACAAGAACGCGAAGTCGTACATACGCAAACCAAAAATGAACGCTGGAGTTCTTGATTTTGGTGTACATAGAGCGTTTGTTCGAGCTTGAACACGCGGTGATTTTGTATAGTGAGTTTATATCCTAATGAGTTGTTTATTTATAAACACTTTGAGTTTGGGATTAAATTTAGGTGTGAGAAACACTCAAGCATGTGAGCAATTGTAAACATTGATTCTCCTATTATAATGAATTATCTACTGTTGGCTCTCCTCATGGACGTAGGTACCAATACTCGGACCGAACCACGTAAATTTCTAGTGTCCTTATTATTTATCGTTTATTTCTCTGGTGATTTTGCATTGACATAAATTGTAAGATCCTGTCATTTCCGCGTATTATATTCCAATAAAGGCGTTGAGAGAGTCGTAATGAGCATTATGACTTGGTTCAAACATCAAGTGCAGATGAAAATTGTTGAGAATATGTGTTGAGTTTGAATAAATTTCCTCGTTTTAGTAGGTTTCCTAAATGGGTTCCTATTTTGGATAGGAAATGTATATGTATATATGTATATACATACACACACATTCATGTAAAAGATAAAATTCTACTCCGATATCAAATATAGCGAAGCAAACAAGATGAGCACTAGATTTTCTCTTTGCGAGTTTTCAAAAGTGAGTTCTTTGTGGATTGAGGGATAATACTTGTGAGTTTGCTTTAGGTAAAATCTAGATTTGGGAAACACTTAAGCGATTGGAACCTATATATTCTTTAGATTCATAGTGGATTCTTGCCATTGGCTCTTCCCATGGAATACATACCGATACTTGAATCAAATAATGTAAACCTCTGTTGTTCTTTGTTGTTTTTAATTGCTTTACTTTGTTAGAGATATATTTAAGATATTCTATGATTTTGTGATTCTGTATATTCTTCTTAATTTATTCTTATTTGTTACTTTAAATAGTCATTATGTAAAGCCTAAAAATAGGCACGCGTACTATTCATTAGTCAATGAATAGAATATTATTTTTCTTTTCATTCACAAATCTCAACTTGGTATCATAACCATTGTTACCTGAGATGCGCCATTGAATCTACTACAAGGTGGCCACCACGATGCCAGTTGCATCGGCCACGTCTCTACCGATTCTCCATCAAACCAAAGCTTATCTCATGGCATAGTAAGAAATGGACCATTGTTTGTTACTCGCTCTAATATAGAAGTAGAATATCAAGCTCTTGCTAAGATGACATCAGAGTTGTTATAGTTATAATGGCTACTAGAAGATATGGGAGTGCACCATCATAGCAGAACGGTCATTCATTGTGACAATCAAGTACTATCCAAATTGCACATAACAATATTTTTCATTAATGCATCAAGCATATTGAGATAGACTGTCAATTCATCTAATATCACATTCTTCCCGACACCGTTTGTTTTGTCTCTACTCCATTTGTTGAATAATCCGTTGATGTTTTCACCAAGACACATTCACCTAGGCGTTTCCTAGATTTATTTTCCAAACTCAAGTTGACTTCTTTGAAATCATCTTGAGTTTGGGGGTTATTAAAGATATATTGGGGATATTCAATGATTCTATATATTCTATTTGATTATTCTTATTTGTTACTTTAGATAGTTGTTATGTAAAGCTTATAAATGGACACATGTGCTATGCATTAGTCAATGAACATAATATTATTTGTCTCTTCATTCATAAATCTCAACTTAATTGATAATTTTGTTTTCTTTCGCGTTTGATTTAGTTGCAAATTCATTAATTTCCACGTTACTCGTGTCACAACGATTATCACTAGAAAGTGAGTAGTCGTCTTTTCAAATGACATCATATACCTAATCTAAATTGAATGAAGCTATCATATAATACGACTCTGTCCATTTTTAATAATTCTGTCCACGGAGAACTGTGCATCCGACGACCCTACCCTCTAAATTGAATAATTTTTCTTTGTGGGTGACGTATCAAAATTCAGTTCAGCCAATCTGCTTATTTCTTGGGCAATAAGTCTTCGAAAAGCCCACTAAAAAACTTCGTAGTATTACTTTGACTAAACAACCCATAAGTCACGGAACCGCACATTCCAAGATTTTCCAGCATTAACTTTGACAAAACAACATCGATGTTGATGGGCTGTCTTGCGCGTTAAGGAATCATCTCTGAAATTGAACTCTATAAGAAGCCAACAGAAAAACAAGCCATTCTCACAAGTTCTTACTTAGCCACTACGCAAGAAGAGTGTTTCAATCTGTGTGAGAGCGGGCGACTGTGTTTGGATAGATGGGTGAAGAATTGAAGCTATTTGGTTCTTGGGGGAGCCCGTTTAGCCGGCGAATCGAGATAGCTCTAAAGATCAAAGGTGTTGAATATGAGTACTTAGAGGAAGACATAATCCACAACAAGAGCGCTTTACTTCTCAAGTACAACCCTGTGCATAAGAAGGTACCCGTGCTCGTCCACAATAGCAAACCCATCGCAGAGTCTCAGGTGATTCTAGAGTACATCGACGAGACATGGAATGACAACCCGATATTGCCACGAGATCCGTACAAGAGAGCAATGGCCCGTTTCTGGGCTAAGTTTATCGATGAAAAGGTAATCGTCTTGTCTTAAAATTGAGCTTGATGCTCTCCTCAACTTACTCATTTGGGTTGTGTTAACACGTAATATGCATATCTTGTGGTAATGTAGGGGCTATTTGGGAACGTTTCTATTTTTTGATTTTTCTGTTCTTATGCTCCTCGGAATATAAAAAGAACATAAATATGTTTGGTAACGTCAATTAATTCTATTATTCCTCGGAATAGAAAAGTGGTTGAAGGATGGATTTGAAATAGAAACAATAAGTAAAAAGAAGTAGTTTCTTGTTCCCATGAACAATTTCTAGAAATAAGCTTCTTTTTTTTTTTTTCCTTTTCTTCTTCTTTGCTGCCCTCTGCTATTTGGCCGCCACCGCCGCTCATTAGCCCACCGCTAACGCCTACCGTTGCCGCCAGCCACCGGTCGACCGCCTACGCTTGTAGCCACCCTCCATTTGATCGCTAGCTACTGTCGTTGCCCACCGGCCCATTGGCGATCAATGGCTGGCGAGTGACAAGTGACAACTATCGTAACGGTGGTTGATCGCTGGCAATGAAGAATAAGAAAAGAAAAAAATAAAAAATATTAAAAATATTAAAAGAAATAGAAATTTTATGGATAATACCAAACATATTCCTATTCTTTTTCCATTCTGAAAATAGAAATTTTGTATAGTTACTAAACACATTTTTTTTATTTAAAAATTGTTACGATAAATAGAAATAGAAAAAGACTATTTCTTAAAAGAAATTGTTTCTTGAAACAAAAGCATTACCAAACAAACCTGTAATCACGGCATAAACTGTGGGGTTGACTTTGACTAGTGCGGAAGGCATTGAAAAGTACAACATTTGAAACTGAGAATTATGATAAGCTAAGCTGAATCTTAGACTCCGTTTGTTTTACAAAAATGTAACATTTTTGAAAAATATTTTTAGAAAAATGATAATATTTTTTGACATTCGGCTAAAATTTGAACATGAATTAGAAAATACTTTCTCCTGTTCGATATGAAAAATTCGATTTGATTTTCCTCCATATACTCATTTTAATAATTTTTTTATTTTATTTAAAAATCAAAATTTTAATTATTTTTAATGACAGTATCTTCTTCTTCGGACGATCACCAGCCCTGAGTGAGCTCGAGGCCTCACCAACCACTAGTGAGCTCGACCTCGAGCTTGCTACGACTGGCAAGGCCTACTCGCAAATCAACAGCGAGCTCACCCGCTAGCCTTGAAGGCTTGAGAATCAATGACGAGCTCGACGCCACTCATGATTCTGGCGGGCTCTATGACAAAAAATCATGAAAATGCTTTAAAAATCAATTTTAAAAATTAGAAAATGCTTTCCTAGAGCATGGAACAAATGAAACCTTAGATTCGAGTACTCGCAATGCCTGTCTTTGTGGGGGTATTTTTGGGTTTTGAAAGACTAAGCATTCTAAAGTCAACAAATATTGTTTAGAACCATTTCACTAATTAAGTCGTTCACGTGTCGAGGAAAATTGAACCTACACTCCAGAGCACATGGGGTCCTCGTATTTTCAATCCGTAAGATCGTAATTGATATGCATGAGCGAGTATCTGAATTCGTGATTCTTTTTTATGTCTAGATTGGTTATTGTCTTAAAAGTAAATTCATATATCTAGGTCTAAAAAAAAAAGAATTTACATCTTCTTAACAATCATGAATATACTTCAGAAATTAAGTAATGATATCGGAAGTTTGTAGACAACTGACAGTGAAAAGGTAACAAAGTCATAATCTTTTCTGTTAGTGCAATGGTGCTAATCTTATTAAGATGAGATGTAACGCCAAGTCCTCCTAGCAAAGGCTTCCGTGACTTCTCCAACATAACAATCTTGAAAGGACCACATCGCATCTTCATAAGATTTGAGATTATACTAGACAAAAGAGAAAAGATTGAGGATTTGTTACATTCTGTGTACAAAAAAGCCATTTAGGACTTGAATTCCCAATGTAATCTTCATTTCAATAATAATAGTCTTAGACTTTGATCACCACCTAAGTCTAGTTTCTGAGTTGGAATTGGTGACCACGTCTCTAGTTAGATCTAATTCATGATCACAAGATCTGTTGACCAAGCAAAATTTATTCTTTATACTGGAAACAGTGCGTGCCAACTATCTGGAAATCCTTTATGAGCGGCGGGCCCGAAAGGGAAAAGGCACATGAGGAAGCATGTGAGCTCTTGAGCACTCTTGAAGGTGAGCTCAAAGGCAAGAAGTTCTTCGGAGGCGAGACCGTCGGGTTCGTCGATATCGTGGCCAGCTTCATTAGCCACTGGGTCGGACCCGTCCAGGAAGCGGCCGGGGTCGACGTCCTGACTGAGGACAAGTTCCCAATGCTGTATAAGTGGGCCGAAGAGTTTAAGAATTGCCCTGTCATCAAGGAGAATCTGCCTCCAAGGGACAAGATCTTGGCCTTCTTCAAGGCTCGACTCGAGATGTTAACTAGCTCTTACAAAAATAGGGTGTGAGTTTTGGGTCATCCTTGGGTCGTAGTTTGATTGGGTTCTTGTGTTTGTGTTATGGCATTTTGGGTTGTCATAAAGCTGATCCGAGTGGTATGTTAGGAGTCTATGGCATCTTGATAGTGATGGTCAGTAATATTGAAAAATCATAATAGTTAAGCGTCATTTAGCTGTGATTTTGTGGTGTCCCACGTGCTATATATACGTCCTTCCTATGCAATAAATGAAAATCCAAATGCCTTGTTCCTCCTTGTCCATGTAAATCAAATTGTTATATTTTTTGTATTAGCTAGTACCACGGTATTTAGACTACTATAAGAATAATGGCCTTTGGTGAATCATAAATTTTTGAAAGGGTAAACCCAATTATAAATAACGATATCTCTATTTATAATTGCACAATATATCAATAAAAAGTGCACTTCATCGACTCAAATTCTTTATTTTCTTCACTATTCATGTTGAACGGTGTGTCCAATGATCCCCATATTTAAATTCAACATTTTTTTTGTGCGCACGATGTATAAAATTCAGTTCAGCCAATCTCCAACATTTTCGTAGTCTTGAATCTGTCTAATTATCATAAAATGATAAGTCTTCGAACCACCAACTCCAGAATTGTCCAAGCATTGGATTTGACCAAACAATATGGATGTTGATGGGCCGTCTTACGCGCCAAGAAAACATCACCCAAATTGAACTCCATAAGAAGCCAACCAAAAAACAAGCGACTCTCTCAAGTTCTTACTTAGCTACTACCCAAGAAGAGCGTTTCTCGGCGTCTGCTGGAGCGTGAGACCGTGTTCGGATAGATGAAGAATTGAAGTTATTGGATGCATGGGGGAGCCCGTTTAGCTGGCGAGTTGAGATAACTCTGAAGATGAAAGGTTCAAATATGAGTACTCGGAGGAGGATATATTCCCCAACAAGAGCCCTGCGCTTCTCAAGCACAACCCAGTGCACAAGAAGGTACCTGTGCTCATCCACAATGGCAAACCCATCATGGAGTCTAACGTGATTCTTGAATACATCGACGAGACATGGAAGGACAACCTGATTTTGCCACGAGATCCGTATGAGAGAGCGATGGCTCGTTTCTGGGCTAAGTTCTTGGATGAAAAGGTAATCATTCTCATCTTAAAATTGAGTTCGATGCTCTTTGTAACGTATTGATTCAGGTTGTGTGTTGACATTTAATATGCAAAAGTTAAGTGAATACCGGAGGCTTAATGAGCCAAGCAGAGTTAAGAGCTGGAAGATGTTATTAGTTCATTGCCGGATAAACGGGGTTGGCTTTGACTGGTGTGGAAGACATTCAAAAGTGCGAGATTGGAAACTGTGAAGTGTGATAGGCTAGCTGAATCTTAGGCTCGAGTACTCGTAGTGCCTGTATTTGCTGGGTATACATCTGGGTTTTTGAAAGACTAAGCATTCGAAAAGTCAAGTTTTGTCTAAAACCATTTCTATAATTTAAGTCCTTCGCTCGTTTGAGGAACCCAGATTCTACCCTAAAGCTTTCCCTAGAGCACATAAGCCTCTCGTGTTTCCAATCCCTAAGATTTTAATTTAATACCCATGAGTGACTGACTGAGTTTATCATCCTTCTCTAATGTCTGGATTGGCGATTGTCTTAAAAATAACCTAATACGGCTATTCTTAAAGGGAAAAAGAATATGCATGTTCTTAACATCATGAACATGCTTTAGAAACCAAGTAAGCATATCGGGAGTCATAGACCTCGATTGTAAAAAGGCAATAGAGTCATTATGCACAATCTCAAAAGGACCATATTGCATTTGTCACACCCCGATTCACAAGAGAAAGGGCATGACACGGCCGTCCTTTCACTTTAGGATGTAGCCTCAAGATAACCAAGATTCAGCCCAATATCAACATATATACATTCATATGTATATTTGACAAAAGGGCATTTGATTACAATATCCGAGTATATTTATAATCCACCAAACCAAAACATATACTTTCTACAAAGACTAACTTTTAAACTTATTAACTATATACAAGTCATACCAAAAAGTTTCCACCACAAAAGTCCTCCTCGAATGAACGCTCACGCCTACTCGCGACTCACTGAAGAACCTGGAAAACAAGTAGATGAGAGGAGTGAGCTACCATAGCTTAGTGAGTAACACATTTCTTCTAAGCGGATCAATAAATCACTATACAAATTTAAAACACAATCATAATTCACTTTTAACATAATATATATCATAACTCAAATACCGAAGATACAAATGGTTCAGTCCATTAGTCAATCTCATAAAACATGTATCAATGGTCTATTTCATTGATTAATCTCATCAAACAACACATCAATGGTCTATTCCATCGACCAAACTCAAATCACATGTCAATGGTCCTATCCATTGACCAATTCATGCTAAAATCTTTAGCCATGGTCATGCGTAACGCCCGTAACAAAATGACTAAGATCCTCCCTTGGCAAGGTCTTCACTTATTATTAGCTGATGGCTCGGCTCATAAGGATATCATAAACTAGTATGCGCATACCCACACACCCATCAGGGTTCACAGAGACATTGAGCATCAACCACCAATCACACTATTCAACAATCCAACATCAAAATAAGTCATATCACAACTCAAGTATTTGATATATAAATATCAAAGTATTCTTCAAAATGCTTCAAGATTCTTTCATAAAGAATTTCACAAACCCTTTTTCAAACAATCATTCAAACCCAATTCAAAGGATAATTATCTTTTTAACAACAAAATGACAGTGAAAGCTCGATCCTTTTTTTGCAACAAAAGATGCATTTTTATCAACTCATAAAATATATAATCCACTGTGTTTCTCAAAACATGAGTTTAAAATATAAAGAAGAAATAGTGTTACTGACTTGGGAAAAACCAAAAATCAACTACGACACTTACTTGAACCAATGCATTCGGATCCATAAAAATTAACGGAAAAACAATATCAAATGGCCGAGTAAAAATGATATTCTTATAATGACTCACCTATATTATGCTTATTTTTTTGATAAAACGACACCTATGCGCCATGAAAGCTCGCATTTAGCAAAAACCCATTGTTTTCCGCTAGGCACGGCCCACACATTAACTTTGTAGCGCCATAACTTCCTCCACAAAATTCCATTTCAAGTTGTCTTATAGTCTTTAGAAAGCTCTCTTGATGTACTACAACAATCCCAACTCAGCCGCCCCAAAACAGCACCAAAAACAAATAAAATAAGGCTCGAAGCTACTATTCGCTACAGTTCCAAAATGTGCTAACTTTAAAATTTCATTCCGGACAAACCGCAAGCTCAAATTATGATCCGTAAGATGCTATAGCTTCACAACATCCCAAAGTACCATTTCTACAAAAATATGCAACTTAACGACTCAAAAATCGGGCTTCGCCACACAAATATCCAAGAAATCCGAATTTCAAGCCATAATTGAAACGATTGCTTCAAGTAGATGATTAAAGGCTTTGATCTCTTAACAACATTGCAAAACACACTTGAGTCAGCTTGATGAGGCGTCCGGATCACGAGCGCACCAAAAAAAAATTTCTTTTTTTTTTTCCTTTCTCTTCTTTCTCTTCTTTCTCTCCTCTCCCTTGTTTCTTTGTTTCCCTTGTTTTCATTTCTGCCGAATGCCTCCCTCTCTCCTCTCTTTAAAACGGCAAAAGCTTCTACAATTCTCCTTCAGCTTCTTTTGTTGACTTTTCAAGCCCTTTCTTTTTTCTTTTTTTTTAGTCCATATATTACAGCATTTGCATAAAATTCGAGATTATATTGCAGAAAAAGTCGAGGATTTATTACATTATGGGTACAAAAATAATTAGGGCTTAAATTTTCAATGCAATCTTCCTTTCAATGATAATAATAATTCCATACTTCGATCACCACTAGAGTATGAGTTTTTGAGTTACAATTACTGACCACAACCTCTCTAATAAGATCTACGTCCTCATTAGTAGATCATTTTGTTGGATGCAAATTGCGCCATCCTAAGATCTCTATAACTAGAACAAGAACATATATAATTGAGTAGAAAGATTAACGCACCTGTTTTGGGATCCATCGTTCTTGAAGCGGAAGCGGAAACACAAAGTTCTTCGTGTAAGTCATTCTCCTCTATTGCCCTCTGTATCACTAGCTCAATGAGGCGGCCCCCCTCACGTTTAGCGTTAGGTAAATGATCCTTAGGTGAGGATACATGTGAGAATTAGGATTAGATGAGAGACTTTAGCACTATTTATAGAGTTTTCAACCAGACCCCCTCATTACGGGTCAGGCTCAACTCGGCCCACATTAGTCAATCCCATATTAGACTAAATAAAAAACCTTATATTTCACCTTAGACCAATCATGTTTTATGATAACCATAAAAACAATAAATTACAATATCAATTAATGTAGTCTACATTAGGAAAACTCTTATATTCTCCCACTTAAACTATATTAATTGAAATCGTATTGTATGTGTGCACATTTGGTCCAAAGATAATTCTTAATAGTCAATCCTATCACATAAAGTCTTAAACACTGAATCATGGCAGTAATTGTATGTATACACATAGAGCCTTCCGTGATTACGAGTGCTCTTAACTTTATTGATATGGATTCAATATGGTAGTGTGTCAAATGGATAACATCTCTCATAAAAAGATCACATTTGTCAGTCACAATTTTCTTACTTTAAGCGTCACAAAAACTTGTGCCACTAGAGATATATGCTTTAACGGAAATAATGCTTTATGGTTCCAATGAACCCACTATGGGGAAGAAGGGAATTTTCTCTATCGAGTCTTCGTTCTCTGGTTTCGCAGGGCCTTCAGGGTGCTGTGATCTCTAAAATGATGTGTCGTACAGAAATAAAGCTTTTGGAAGACACATTTCCTAGCATATATCCAACCGTCGGGGTTTTTCAGGCAAAAAATGGTCGGAAATGGAATTTGTTATGGGGAAAAAGGGAATTTTCTCTATCGAGTCTTCGTACTTTGGTTTCGACGGGCCTTCGGGATGTTGTGATTTCAAAAATGATGTGTCATATGGAAATAAAGCTTTTGGAAGGCACATTTACCAGCATATATCCAACAGAAATAATGCTTTATGGTTCCAATGAACCCACATATACCTTATCCTTACAGTTAACCTTTCTTTATGTATAACAAGGCATATGCACAAGGCTAATAACCGGATGCCCCTAGCCTTCACTCAAGATTTATACAATACCTTGAGACTTTATCAATATGTATTCAACATAATAACAACACATTCAAAAATATTTTATTGAATCTAAAAGTTGATACATATCAAACCGTTACAAAGTGTAACGAGCACAGATGAAACCTTTATTAGAGTACAGCCAAAATAGCTCCCACTAAACTATAGCATCTCATGATACTCCTAGGTCCATGCTAATGACATGTCACTCAAATACACATGGGCGTAGGCCTTTAATTAGTGGATCTGCAATCATATCATCCGTGAAAATATATTATATTATTACGTCACATTTCTGTACCGTTTCCTTTTGGTAAAAAATTAACCACCAAATATTTAGACCCCTTGAGACCTCTGTAGTAAATAAATAATATTATAAATTTGTTATCTTAATACAACCGTATGGGTCTATCCATAAAGTTAAAACAATCAACTCTTTCATGAGTTTCTGGAGCCTAATAGCACATGTAACAACCTAAAAGAATGTTACTAACACTACTTACATAGTAGAAGATGACATAGAACTTTATTTACTACACTTCATACTAACATAAATATGTATCATGTTATTGCTTTCATATCATCTTAATAGCCAGCAAAATTTACATTCGAATACCCTACTAGCCGTAAGAATTGAATATGTCTGTAAATTAGCATATAATATTTTGTCATCTTTAAGTACCTTAAAACATTCTTGACAACAACCTAGTGATCACGTTTTGGATTTGATTAACTTCTGCCTAGTGCAAATTTGAGCATACATTATACTTTTAAATACACTGACACAAGATACGCCATTTAATTAAATTTTCTCAATATCTAAATAAGGACAATGTGATAGATTCAGTTTATCACCCTTAACAACAGGAGCAATTCCTGGCTTGCAATGATATATATTGTATATTTTCAAAATACAATCAGCAAATGTCCTTTAAGAAAATCTAATATAATATGGTGAAAACAATCCTTACGAACCTCAGTACAAAGGATAAAAGATGCCATGCCTCAAGGTCACTACTAGTAAACAAAATATCACGTATATAAAGTATGAGAAAAATAAATTTCCTCTCACTGACCTTACAATATATATTAAAAAACTTTGTTCTCAATTAAACAAAATAACAACACTATGAAACTTTAATAATATTATCTAAAAATTTGCTTAAAATCAAGAATAAGACTTTTCAGTCTATACACAAAGTTTACTTAAATCTGCTGCAAAATCCTCCAGTTGCATTTATATAGATTTTGTATCTCTTTGACGTAACTCCATATAAAAAAAAAATAAACTATTACTGCCATGTTCACTCTGAAATAATCTTTAAAAAAATACTATAAAGAAATAATTATTTCTTCACTAACTATCCACCTCTCTTTGAGTGAAAACTTTAGCTACCAATTTGGTTTTAAATTCCACAATCTTTCTTTGAAATTCTTTTAGTTTTGTACGCCAATTTGCAACTAATGAACTTGTGATCTTTAGGCAAATCAATAAGTTTCCATACACAATGATGTTTCATAGATTGTATATCGCATTTTATGGCATCTAATCACATATTTGATTGAGAATAAAAAAAAAACAACATATATTTATGTCGCTAAATCAATTATGTAGTGTATATTGCAGTCATGCTCTCACAAATAGACTATAAAGTCTAATGAAATAACTGATCGTCTTTTTTTTACAAAAAAAAAAAAAAAACTGATCGTCTTTCTTTAACAAATCTCCCGAGTAAAGCTATAACCACTTCATTCTATAGTTGAGAGGTTTGAAAAATTCCATCATAAACTATATCAAAAATAGTACCTTAAACCTCAACAAATTTAATCTATGGTATAAAAGATTCCATAACTATCTGTACCACAATTATCTGTATAGGCAAAGATAAAGACACAATGACCTTACCAAAAAAAAAAACACAGTGACCTTACCACTGCCCGCAGCGGCGCAGTTGGCTTGGGGCTCTCTCCCCATCACGAATGGGAGGAGTTCGAATCCCAAAGACGTCGTTAGGGATTCTTACTTGGAGAACTGTGGTGGTGGGTCTTGCAGTCGCTCCCCCAAGGTTTGCTCGCTGGCTGTCGGCTTACGGGGTTCCCTGGGTTACCAAAAAAAAAAAATACTCAGTAATCTTCTATCGCACTATTATTCTTAATAGTTTGAGGGCAATTATCATCTATAATTACATCGAGCTGTAGAAACTTTATAATATGTGATTCCATAATTCTTTTTTTTTTTATACCTAGGGAACCCTGTACGGCTGACAGCCGGTGGGTAAACCCTGGGGCGACACTAGCGAAGGACCCACCACCCCGACGTCACGCTTAAGATCCCGTGCGTCCCACGGGATTTAAACCCCTCCGTCCTGGGTAAACTTTATAAGAGCTCTTATCCAGCTAGGCCACCGCAGGTGGTGGTGTGATTCCATAATTCTTGTACATTCTTTAGAGTCATAAAATTAATACCCCTTAAAACAATCTGAATAAGATACAAAATAATTTGAAGTGGATCTAAATTCCAACACATTTAATATTGAATTAGATAACCTCACTTATGCATTACACCTCTAAATTTAATATGATTCAAGTAATTTATGTCAAGTTTATAACTCAAAAGAAATTTATGAAATAACTTTGATAAGAAACACATTTTGTATGTGAAAAGGTTGCTTTCAAAATATTAGCCCACAAAAGACTAGATAAATTAGTCTTACTGATCATACTCATCACTATGTTCAATATGGTGCATTTTATGTCTTTCGGCCAAATTTTTTTGTCAGGATTTTTAGGCATAGTAATTAAATTACCACCCCAGAATCTACCAAGTATTTGACAAATGACCCTTTAAGTTATTTCGCATTGTCATATTTGTCAAAATACTCATGGCCATTATTAAGCTTGACAACTTTTTAAGGCTAATTGTAATTGTTTTATTCTTTATCTCGGTAATTTTACTTCCACAATAATCTATAAAAGTCTTTAGATAACTGTTAAGAGTAGACAAAATATCAACACTGTCAACTTTTCTACTCTTCCTTTAGACATGTGTGAGATTATTTCTTAAATAGAAAATTTTTTAAAATAACCTCTTCAACCATATACAAGATGTATGTGCCATTAGAACTTAAACACAATCTTTGCAGATGTGTCCTAATTTCGATATTAGATAAAACATAACTTCAAGCCATTAAAGCTTTCATCATCTTTTAACAGTGCAGTCAATAGACAAGCCACTTTTCAAGTGTTCCTGAATGGAATGCTTCATGGACAGTAAGCAAATTCTAATGTTCTTTTCCCAAGCAGCAAATCATATGTCCATTACTTAAAATTTGAAACAGTAAAAATCTCAATAATAGTGGAGTTATTAATTACAGAAAATGTGACTGAAAAATAAGCAATGTATATAATTAGCATCATGTGAGTACCGTGTAACTTGACGTGCAAATACACATCCAGAGAGTTACACGCATAATCATATAATTACATTTGGGCAGAATACATGACATGCAGTTGTACACTCCCCATATGATAGCGGTTATGAGAATATATTCCAATCTTCGTGAATTTATTACCTTTGGGCATATAAACCACTAGGATCATTCACTCCTCCACCACACCATCATGTATTTCTCCATGAACTAATACACAATCACCTTCTTTGGGAATATGACCACGCATTAGACCGGGAGACATCCCAATCAACATAAGAGACCGAAATTTCTCAAACCCAATCAAGCGTGCCACTTTGGCGGTCACTACTCAATTGAATCCTTGAAACTCTCTCATACCAATGATATAAACTTTATTTCTCACATACACCATATACATGTAATTTTAACTTTAGTGATAGTGGCAGTAAATTACTAAAATCACATATCATGCTAATTACATTTTTATTTATTAATAAAAATTAATCATACATACATATATATATATATATATATATATAGAGAGAGAGAGAGAGAGAGAGAGAGGGAGAGAGAACCTAAAAGACATATTCCAATGAGATCATTGATCACAGCAACACAAGAAACTTCTCATAACAGAGAATAAAGCATCTCTTATGCACCATGATTACAGATTACCATAACAACATAAAAAGAATGTTGATCTAGAAGATCTCTCTTAAATTAACATCAATAGTAATATGTGGTACACCAAATCGACAAGCCTGACAGCCGATCCATTAAAACAAATGAGTTTCATAAGGCAAAAAATGACTCCAAGGCCAACAACTGATTTATTAGCCAATTTTTTTTAGGTAACAAATTATCATTGTAATCAACTAGTGGCCTATTAATTGAGTCAAACCAGATAACCAAATATCTAAACTTTAAGAGTAGATACTATTGCTCTGCGTAAATGTTGTCATATTCCTAAATAATAAAAAATATTCAACTTAATGGACATTAACCAGTGACCAGATGAGTTTAGGTATAATATGCAATGACTTAACTGACATGCATTACCCACATTCAGCAGATGTGTTAATTAGTACAATCAATTTGGTCACAGGTTTTTAAGACGTCCATCATTCAAAGGTTACCAGCATGTAAAGGAGTATGCATGAGCAACAAAAATTTTATAACATTTTACTGTTTCTCATCACCTCAATACATAGTTCAATTACTATCCTATAATGATTGTATCTCATTAAGCCAGCTTCAGTTCACAATAAAGTTTAATTTTGTATTAATGAATTACACCATTATAATAGTTATGTGATAACATACCTATAACCCAACACTTGTATTTCCAAAATCATAGAAAATACAAGAAAAATATGTAAAAATACACTAAAAATACACGTATTTAGGGCTTTGTATGTATTTTCACATCCATAAAATCATCAAACATATAAAATAAATACACCACAAGATAGAGAATGAACATACGAATCCAATGCTGCTAACCACGCGCCGATCCGATGTTCCATGCACTTGCACGCGCCACCTAAGTGCTCAGTGCGTGGAGCCCAATCCGAATTTGGGATTTAATTTTATTTTTATTGAACAAAAAATCATGAACATCACAAATTATGGCAAAAATCTTATGCGTTCGAGTTCTAGGGTTATGATTGCTCTAATACCACATGTTGGATGCAAATTGCGCCATCATAAGATCTCCATAACTAGAATAAGAACATACATAATTGAATAGAAAGATTAACGCTCCTACTTTGGGATCTATCGTTCTTGAAGCGGAAGTGGAAACACAATGTTCCACGCGCAAATTATTCTCCTCTATTGCCCTCCGTATCACTGGCTCAATGAGACAGCCCCCCTCACTTTAGCATTAGGTAAATGCTCTTTAGGTGAGGATACATGTGAGAATTAGGGTTAGAGGAGAGACTTGAGTACTATTTATAGAGTTTTCAATCAGGTCTCCTCATTACGAGTTAAGCTCAACTCGGCTCACACTAGCCAGTCTCATATTAGACTAATTAAGAAACATTTTATCTCACTTTAGATCATCCATATTTTATGGTAACTGTAAAAACAGTAAATTACAATATCAATTAATGTAGTCCACATTAGGAAAACTCTTACACATTTCACCATAAAAAGTTTGTTATTTCCACTATGAACAGTGCATGCAAACTCTCTGGAATCCTGCACGAGCATAGGGGCCGAAAGGGAAAAGGCACATGAAGAAGCACGTCAGCTTTTAAGCACTCTCGAAGGCGAGCTCAAGGGCAAGAAGTTCTTCGGAGGAGAGACTGTCGGGTTCGTCAACCTCATGGTCGACTTCGTCGAATATTGGGTCAGAGTCATCCAAGAAGCGGTCGGAGCCAACGTCCTGACTGAGGGCGAGTTCCTGTTGCTGTGCAAGTGGGCCGAAGAATTTCAGAACTGCCTAGTCATCAAGGAGAATCTTCCTCCGAAAGACAAGTTCTTGGCCTTCTTCAAGGTACAAGCCGAGATGATAACAAGCTTTTATAAGGAGAAAGCGTGAGTTTTGGGTCTTCCTTGGGCTGTGTTTGATTGGGTTCTTTGTGTTTGTGTTATGTCATTTTTGGTTATAATAAAAGTTTATTCGAATGGTATTTTAGGAGTCTGTTGCTTCTTGATAGTGATGGTCCGTGATAATGACGAATCACGGTTTAATTAAGCATCAATTTGCTGTGAGTTTTATATAATGAGTGAAAATTCAAAATGCCTTTTTCTTCTTGTGCGTGATTGATCAACAAGTCGGATAATGTCTTATTTTCTTAGACAAATAACTTCGAGTTTGTACAAAGAAATCGCAAGCTCTTTAGAATCGATATCCACGAGGAATTGGTAGCACTTCGCGGTCTAAGAGGATGGAACTCACCACATGGAGTCACATGCATCTTTTACTCAACAGAGCCAAGCCTTTTGTGCTAAAATGATGACATTGAATGATAGGTTCTATCACAATTATTCGAAACTATTTCTTTAATAGATGATGTTAAACATGAAAAATTACACGGCAATACAGTAAATGATAATATAAAATAATTTAAGATACATTATAACATTTAATGTAACTATGTACTTTTTTTTAATTATCGGTAACAAGGTACAAACAAGACATAATTCTTTGATCCATACTCCCTCGGTATTTACATAAATCAAGAATTCTAAGATATACTAATACTAATACGTGCATCAAAGCTGCAATTGTGGAGTCTCCGTAGAAGGCCATAAACCATAGCATATACATTAATGATGATAAACACATTTTGTTGTGCTGTTGATGTTTATACTTGCCTAATTGAGAAATTACGTATGTGATATGAAACAAAAGAAAAAGATATGCTGATTTGGCCAGTACATACTCGTAAATTTGAGATTAAAGTAATACAACACAGAGCATCATTACTCAATTCATCTTTAAAATTTTCCATTTTTGAAAGTGAAATAGGGAGACTAAGCTCAGATAGGATGAGAAACAAATATGACAATAGATATTGCATAACCCAACACACCAAAAAGAGAAATTTATATGGCTTCAACTTTAGTGAAATCAAGGCTATATACCATTTCACTTATTCACACCCATTCTATGCAGACTTCA
Source organism: Eucalyptus grandis (assembly GCF_016545825.1). Lineage (NCBI taxonomy): Eukaryota > Viridiplantae > Streptophyta > Magnoliopsida > Myrtales > Myrtaceae > Eucalyptus > Eucalyptus grandis. The sequence continues at coordinate 40,161,322 of NC_052622.1, read as the reverse complement.
ACAATGGGCCTTGTTGAAGTAGAGTCTCACGTCAAAATGGGTGGGCATGAAATAAGTGGTATGTAACCCTAATTCTGCAACTCTGGACTCTATATTCGCCTCTCATCTTGTTAGCCAAGTGGGATGGTTTGGAATACATGAAGCGATCCTCCCTTTAGTGGTGGAAAATGGAGTTGAGTGAACATAGGTGAATAATATCGACTAAAAAACTGAAAGTAACCCTTTAAAAATGAGCTTCACTGACTGTTGCTTAAGGACAAATGACATAATGGACGATAAAAGCTTTAATAGTTTTTATTTTATGATCTTATGTAACATATGGAATCATAATTATTACAAGATTACAGAGGAAAAAAATATTTTTTGACATTTCATCTCTTTTTTATGTTGGGCCGTGTAAGCCCGGTTATCTTTTTGGCGGGATTTTCAATTTTTGTGGGAGCTATGCAATGCTAAGTTAAAAGAGAGGGACTAACACTTCACTTTGGACAGAGAAACGCAAATCCGAGGACTCGAGGTTGTGGCCCGTGAGTCTCTCCCCTCTTCTATGCCCTAATTCAGGCCTTGTTTCACTCGTCGTAATTGAATTCTAGCACATAAGAAGAGCCAATTTGGTTCCTATTCATTATTAGATACGAGATGAGATGTCGATTCTTTTCATGCAACCTATTCTTGCATACGCAATTGGTGTCATTAATCAATTTATCTACTCCTAATCAAGTAGATGTCGAAGAATTTATCCTAAAATCTTCAAATTCTCATGCTTTGACTTAACGGACGTCAAATGGAACTAGCAGCAAGGATGGCTTTACAACTCCTGGCCCTTGCTTGCTCGACCCTCTCTGCCAACATCTCCTCCTTAACCACCGCTCTCACCGTCACGGGGTCCATCTCCATCGGCCTCAGAATCCTAAAAACTTCATCACCATCTTCTCCTCCACTTCCTCTGCCTATACACCTCCACCTCCTCCCTCGACCTTTCTACCACCATCTCTCCCCGCCGCCCCCCCCGGGGCGAGGGGTCCCCTCTCGCAGTAGGTCCGCCAACTTGGAACACCCTCCTTATCAGCCCCTCCAGCTTCGCCAGCAAGGCCGCCATGGTGTCACCCTTTGGCCTGAACGTGTCGATTTACCAGCCTAAAAAAAATGTACGAAATTAGGGAATTAGGGTTTAGTTCTAGAGATTTTGAAAATAAGGGATATTTGAATATTGAATTTGAACAATCTCGGACAAAAATGGCCCCTTTCATGGCACAAATAATGGCGTGACATGCGTGTAATCGTCGTCCGGCGAAAATTTGTGCCGCCAGTGCAATGGCGGTCAATCGAGATAAAGTCACCAACTTCAAGAGCTATTTGAAAGCACCATTCTGAGGATACTTCAAGAAAAAAGTCCCTTTCAAGGATTCTTTGAAATTTTACCGATGTAGTACATGGTTAAGAATCTTTCCTACTCGCTTTACGCAGCTATTCTCATCCACATTTAATTCTCTTCAACCGCAATTAGGGTCACTTTAATCGCAAAACTTCGTACAAAGAGATGAAAATTGAGAAGGCAATGTCGAATTTTCACTAAAAACACGTGTGGACAATTTTGTTGTTTTCGTTTGAGTCGTAGTGAAACACTTGAGCGATTGTAAACTCTACATTCTTTAGATTCATGATTCTTGCCATTGACTCTTCCTATGGAATAGATACTGATACTTGAATCGAATAATGTAAACTTTCGTTGCTCTTTGTTGTTTTTGATTGATTTACTTTGTTAGAGATATATTTATGATATTCTGTGATTCTATGATTCTGTAAATTCTTTTTGATTTATTCTTATTTGTTACTTTAGATAGTTATTATGTAAAGCCTGTAAATAGGCATGTGTACTATTCATTAGTCAATGAATAGAATATTATTTTTCTCTTCATTCACAAATCTCAACTTGGTATCATAACCATTGTTACCTGAGATGCGCCTATTGAGTCTGCTACAGGGTGGCCACCACGACGCCAGTCACATTAGCCACGTCTCTATCGATTCTCCGTCAAACCAAAGCTTATCTCAAGGCATAGCAAGAAATAGACCATTATCTGTTACAGAATATCGAGCTCTTGCTAAGACGACTGTCAAAGTTGTTATTGTTATAGTGGCTACTAGAATATACGGGTGTGCGCCATCATAGCAAAATAGTCATTCATTGTGACAATTGGAGTGCTATCCAAATTGCACATAACAATGTTTTTCATTAGCGCTCCAAACACATTGAGATAGATTGTCATTTCACCTGATATCACATTCTTTGTGGCACCATTTGTTTTGTCTCTACTCCATTTGTTGAATAAATTGCTGATGTTTTCACCAATACACATTTATCCAGGCGTTTTCTGGATTTATTTTCCAAACTCAAGTTGACTTCTTTGAAATCATCTTGAGTTTGGGGATATTAAAGATATATTGGGGATATTCAATGATTCTATATATTCTCTTTGATTTATTCTTATTTGTTACTTTAGATAGTCGTTATGTAAAGCTTATAAATAGACACGTGCTATGCATTAGTCAATGAACAGAATATTATTTGTCTCTTCATTCATAATCTCAACTTAATTGATAATTTTGTTTTCTTTCACGTTTGATTTAGTTGCAAATTCATTAATTTCCACGTTACTCGTGTCACAACGATTATCACTAGAAAGTTAGTAGTCGTCTTTTCAAATGACATCATATACCTAATCTAAATTGAATGAAGCTATCATGTATTACGACTCTGTCCATTTTTAATAATTCTGTCCACGCTGAACTGTGCATCCGACGACCCTACCCTCTAAATTGAATAATTTTTCTTTGTGGGTGACGTATCAAAATTCTGTTCAGCCAATCTGCTTATTTCTTGGGCAATAAGTCTTCGAAAAGCCCACTAAAAAACTTCGTAGTATTACTTTGACTAAACCACATAGACAATAAGTCACGGAACCGCACAGTCCAAGATTTTCCAGCATTAACTTTGACAAAAACAACATCGATGTTGATGGGCTGTCTTGCGCGCGAAGGAATCATCTCTGAAATTGAACCCTATAAGAAGCCAACAGGAAAACAAGCCATTCTCACAAGCTCTTACTTAGTCACTACACAAGAAGAGTGCTTCTATCTGTGTGAGAGCGGGCGACTGTGTTTAGATAGATGGGTGAAGAATTGAAGCTATTTGGTGTGTGGGGGAGCCCGTTTAGCCGGCGAATCGAGATAGCTCTAAAGATCAAAGGTGTTGAATATGAGTACTTAGAGGAAGACATATTCCACAACAAGAGCGCTTTACTTCTCAAGTACAACCCTGTGCACAAGAAGATACCCGTGCTTGTCCACAATGGCAAACCCATCGCAGAGTCTCAGGTGATTCTTGAGTACATCGACGAGACATGGAATGACAACCCGATATTGCCACGAGATCCGTACAAGAGAGCAATGGCCCGTTTCTGGGCTAAGTTCATTGATGAAAAGGTAATCATCTTGTCTTAAAATTGAGCTTGATGCTCTCCTCCACTTACTCATTTGGGTTGTGTTAACACGTAATAGTGCAATGGTTCTAATCTAATTAAGATGAGATGTAACTCCAAGTCCTCCTAGCAAAGGCTTCCTTGACTTCTCTTGAAAGGACCACATCGCATCTTCATAAGATTTGAGATTATACTAAACAAAAGAGAAAAGATTGAGGATTTGTTACATTCTGTGTACAAAAAAGCCATTTAGGGCTTGAATTTCCGATGTAATCTTCATTTCAATGATAGTGGTCTTAGACTTTGATCACCACCAAAGTCTAAGTTTTGAGTTGGAATTGGTGACCACGTCTCTAGTTAGATCTAATTCATGATCACAAGATCTGTTGACCAAGCAAAATTTATTCTTTATACTGTAAACAGTGCGTGCCAGCTATCTGGAAATCCTTTATGAGCGGAGGGCCCGAAAGGGAAAAGGCAAATGAGGAAGCATGTGAGCTCTTGAGCACTCTTGAAGGCGAGCTCAAAGGCAAGAAGTTCTTCGGAGGCGAGACCGTCGGGTTCGTCGATATCGTGGCCAGCTTCATCGGCCACTGGGTTGGACCCTTCCAAGAAGCGGTCGGGGTCGACCTCCTGACTGAGGACAAGTTCCCAATGCTGTGTAAGTGGGCCGAAGAGTTTAAGAATTGCCCTGTCATCAAGGAGAATCTGCCTCCAAGGGACAAGATCTTGGCCTTCTTCAAGGCTCAACTCGAGATGTTAACTAGCTTTTACAAAAATAGGGTGTGAGTTTCGGGTCATCCTTGGGTCGTAGTTTGATTGGGTTTTTGTGTTTGTGTTATGGCATTTTGGGTTGTCATAAAGCTGATCCGAGTGGTATGTTAGAGTCTATGGCATCTTGATAGTGATTGTCAGTAATATTGAAAAAATCATCATGGTTAAGCGTCATTTAGCTGTGATTTTGTGGTGTCCCACGTGTTATATATACGTACTTCCTATGGATTAAATGAAAATCCAAATGCCTTGTTCCTCCTTGTCCATGTAAATCAAATTGTTATATTTGATTCTTGAGTACATCGACGGACATGGAAGGACAACCCGATCTTACCATGAGATCCGTACGAGAGAGCAATGGCTCATTTCTAGGTTAAGTTCTTGGATGAAAATGTAATCATTCTGTCTTTAAATTGAGCGATGGCTCGTATCTGGGTTGTGGTTTGATTGGGTTCTTTGTGTTTGTGTTATGTCATTTTTGGTTGTAATAAAAATTTATTCGAATGGTATTTTAGGTTTGTTGCTTCTTGATAGTGATGGTCCGTGATAATGACGAATCACGGTTTAATTAAGCATCAATTTGCTGTGAGTTTTATATAATGAGTGAAAATTCAAAATGCCTTTTTCTTCTTGTGCATGATTGATCAACAAGCCTGATAAGGTCTTATTTTCTTGGACAAATAACTTCGAGTTTGTACAAAGCAATCGCAAGCTCTTTAGAATCGATATCCACAAGGAATTGGTAGCACTTCGCGGTCTAAGAGGATGGAACTCACCACATGGAATCACATGCATCTTTTACTCAACGGAGCCAAGCCTTTTGTGCTAAAATGATGACATTGAAATGATAGGTTCGATCACAATTATTCGAAATTATTTCTTTAATAGATGATGATGTTAAACATGAAAATTTGCACGGCAATACAATAACGATAATATAAAATAATTTAAGATACATCATAACATTTAATGTAACTATATACTTTTTTTAAATATCGGTAACAAGGTACAAACAAGACATAATTCTTTGATCCATACTCCCTAGGTATTTACATAGAGCCAATCAAGAATTCTAAGATATATTAATACTAATACGTGCATCAAAGCTGCAATTATGGATTCTCCGTAGAAGGCCATAAACCATGAGCATATACATTAATAATGATAAACACATTTTGTTGTGCTGTTGATGTTTATACTTGCCAAATTGAGAAATTACGTATGTGATATAAAACAAAAGAAAAAGATATGCTGATTTGGCCAGAACATACTCGTAAATTTGAGATTAAAGTAATAAAACACAGAGCATCATTACTCAATTCATCTTTAGAATTTTCCTTTTTTGAAAGTGAAATAGGGAGGCTAAGCTCAGACAGGATGAGAAACAAATAGGACAATAGATATTGCATAACCCAACATACCAAAAGAGAAATTTATATGGCTTCAACTTTAGTGAAATCAAGGCTATATACCATTTCACTTATATACACTCATTCTATGCAGACTTCAACAATGGGCCTTGTTGAAGTAGAATCCCACGTCGAAATGGGTGGGCGTGAAATAAGTGGTATGTAACCCTAATTCTGCAACTTTGGACTCTATATTCGCCTCTCATTCTGTTAGCCAAGTGGGATGGTTTGGAATACATGAAGCGATCCTCCCTTTAGTGGTGGAAAATGGAGTTGAGAGTGAACGTAGGTGAATAATATAGACTAAAAAACTGAAAGTAACCCTTTAAAAATGAGCTTCACTGACTGTTGCTTAAGGACAAATGACATAATGTACGATAAAAGCTTTAATAGTTTTTATTGTTATGATCTTATGTAACATATGGAATCATAACTATTACAAGATTACGGAGGAAAAAATATTTTTGGACATTTCATCTCTATTTTATGTTGGGCCGTGTAAGCCCGGTAATCTTTTCGGTGGGATTTTCAATCTTTGTGGGAGCTATGCAATGCTATGTTAAAAGAGAGGGACTAACACTTCACTTTGGACAGAGAAACGCAAATCCGAGGACTCGAGGTTGTGGCCCGTGAGTCTCTCCCCTCTTCTATGCCCTAATTCAGGCCTTGTTTCACTCGTCGTAATTGAATTCTAGCACATAAGAAGAGCCAATTCGGTTCCTATTCGTTATTAGATACGAGATGAGATGTCGATTCTTTTCATGCAACCTATTCTTGCATACGCAATTGGTGTCATTAATCAATTTATCTACTCCTAATCAAGTAGATGTCGAAGAATTTATCCTAAAATCTTCAAATTCTCATGCTTTGACTTAACGGACGTCAAGTAGAACTAGCAGCAAGGATGGCTTTACAACTCCTGGCCCTTGCTTGCTCGACCCTCTCTGCCAACATCTCCTCCTTAACCACCGCTCTCATCATCACGGGGTCCATCTCCATCGGCCTCAGAATCCTAAAAAGCTTCATCACCATCTTCTCCTCCACTTCCTCTACCTATACAGCTCCACCTCCTCCCTCGACCTTCCTACCACCATCTCTCCCCGCCGCACCCCCTCCCCCGGGGCGAGGGGTCATCTCTCGCAGTAGGTCCGCCAACTTGGAACACCCTCCTTATCAGCCCCTCCAGCTTCGCCAGCAAGGCCGCCATGGTGTCACCCTTTGGCCTGAACGTGTCGATTTCCCATCCTTAAAAAAAATGTACGAAATTAGGGAATTAGGGTTTAGGTCTAGAGATTTTGAAAATAAGGAATATTTGAATATTGAATTTGAACAATCTCGGACAAAAATGGCCCCTTTCATGGCACAAATAATGGCGTGACATGCGTGTAATCGTCGTCCGGCGAAAATTTGTGCCGCCAGTGCAATGGCGGTCAATCGAGATAAAGTCACCAACTTCAAGAGCTATTTGAAAGCACCATTCTGAGGATACTTCAAGAAAAAAGTCCCTTTCAAGGATTCTTTGAAATTTTACCGATGTAGTACATGGTTAAGAATCTTTCCTACTCGCTTTACGCAGCTATTCTCATCCACATTTAATTCTTTTCAACCGCGATTAGGGTCACTTTAATCGCAAAACTTCGTACAAAGAGATGAAAATTGAGAAGGCAACGTCGAATTTTCACTAAAAACACGTGGACAATTTCATTGTTTTCGTTTGAGTCATAGTGAATAACAAACCATTAATCCTCTATTTTTCACGTGATCTTGATTGGGAGCTTGAGAAAGAAAATGTCTTTTCTTCTACATCTCATTTGGGCAGAGTGTATAATACACCATTATTTTTCCCAGCATGAAATTTATAAAGTAACAACAAGGAGAATTACATATAATTATCAATGATCCATTCCTTTTGGACAAACAAATCATTTAAATTATACATCTCCATAATATCAATATAGAGGGAAATTACATATAATTTTCAAAACATTTATCCCTTTTGGGCAGATAAATATTTTTCAATTATACATCCCCATCTTTTAAATATGGGAATTAAACTTCATGTTATTTTCCAAATTAATATACACAATAACTCATTTTGGGTGAGTAATTGTATATACTAATTTTTTATCAATAGGGAACTCCAAAAATTTATGCCCAAAATTCATCAAACAATATGAAACACTTTACAACATGTGCTTCCAATGATCATATTGCACTTTTTCAAACAACAATTTTTGCCACAGTTTTTTATTTAATTATTTAATTATTATTATTTAAATATTTTGGACTCCCACGGGCCCAGGACCCGCGAGCAGCCCTAATCGGACCGCGGGCCAAACCCGCGAATCCTTAACCCTCACACGGCCCACTGGCCCACTCCTGGCCCATGTAATGGGCTGTTTAAATAGCCCACGAAATTAAATTAAAGAATATATATATGGGCTAAGCCCTATATATGTTGGTTTTGGGCAGCCCAGAACCTCTTTTCAAGTTGGCTAATGGGCGTGTGCCCAGAGCCCATGCAAAACATAAAAGTTCTGGGCTGCCCCCAGAACCTAAAACACGAAAAGAAAGAATGGATGGGCTTACGCCCATCCATTGGCCCGGCCCGGCTGGAGGGTCTTCTTCAACCTCCAGCCGGGTCCCGAAGTTGCAGAAAACCGGGTCGCACGACCCGGTTTCAACCCGAGCTCCAACAACACAAATTAACATGATTTTTGATGAAATTTCCTCATTTTTTTTGCATATGATATCAATATAATTAAATATATTGAATTAAACGAAGAAAAACCAACTAAATCCACCACATACAAGCTTCAAAGTTTCGGATCTAAACCTCCCATGGCCGAAAATTCGGTTTCTTAAATTTAAGCCCTAAAAACTCAATTTAATACAAAAAAGGATACTAAAACAAATATATAACAATACCCATACAATGATTTGCAACGAACAACAACAATCAATTGTAAGTAATATGAAAATTCTAGAACTTTTTCATGCATAAACCCTAGAATTTCAAATTTAAAATTCTCTGTCATTTCTCAATTAAATTATGCAAATTATATATGGTTGGAAAGATCTCAACATGTAGAACAAAAGCCCTATCGTTTCGGGATCGATCAAGCAAAAAATCTACACGAAAAATAATGCCCATATTCGGCTCAAAGAGGAGGATTTCGAATTTGTCCATAAAAAAAATAAAAATAAATAAAAATTGGGGTTCTACAATCATACATGATCGGCTCTAATACCACATGTTAAAAATTTATTCACATAAATAACTAATCAATTATGAAATCACGGAACAAGACCAAATCACGTTCCTGATGTCACCAAATTTCAGCCATGCCCTTACTTATTTATATCATGTCTTTGTGGGAACCCCAGGAGATCTCAAAGAGCTGAAAAGAAGAGAATTTTTCGAAAGAAGATGCTGCTCCCTTCAGAAAAAGCATCTTGATAAGCATTATCGACTAATGCTTCAGCTCTTTTACCAAATTGGAGCAGATCCAAATTTAAAGCATGTCTTCCTCACTTCTATCCCCAAAGAGCTATCACAGATGGTTGAAAGATCTTTCTTCGGAAAGCAAAGAAGAATACAAGACGTTCCTCCGGGAGAAATTCAGCAAGAAGTCCATCTATGTCTTGAAGAATTATGCTTAAAGCGTCGGATGGTCCGAACATACATCACGGATGACGGACGTCTTGAAGGAGCTTGTTCCTCTCGAAGTTAAAGATCAAATGCTCCAAACAAGATTGTGATGGTACTTGTGGCCAGTATTCCCAAAAGAAAAAGCACTACAAGAAATATTCAATTAAGAAATCCAAGCATGGCTCCAAGCATTTCCGGAAAAAGAAGAAATGGAGATACCTACGCAAAAGGAAGGAGCGCACGAGGCCATAAGAAGTCAAGTCGTTGCTACATTTGCAACAAAAAGGACATTTTGCCAAAAATTGTCCTCAGGCAAAAAAAGGTCGATTCATCTAATAGAGAATGAAACAGGTTTTTCACTTGAAAATGATGATATTGAATCCTTATTCTCTGCGATGATGAACCAACTGAACAAACTCTTTGTGCCATTCCTTTTTACCAAACTTCTAGTGACACTGAGTCTGACTCAGGATCTGAAGATATTTTTCACATATCTCCCACATCTTCAGAGCCAAATCCTGACATATTCTCAAGCCATACTCACTGTCCCCATTTCCCTGTTAAAATTCTCACCTCAAAGTTTGCCAAACCTATCAACGTCATTGCTCTTATTGACACGGGAGCAAGTTGTTCCATTCTAGACACAAAGTTCTACCTGAAGAATTCTGGACTCCTTACATACGATACTTCAATTCTGCGTCGGGAGATACTTTCTCCACAAATGTCGAACCACTCCATCCTTTGTCCGAGTTCTTCCCGCAGTGTTCCATAACTGCAAAATTTTTGGATCCAATCTTCCCAATAAAGATCGATAATTGGGTGGGACATCATGACTCAAATCTCTCAACTTCGCATCATTCCTGGAAAAGGTCTTAGATATAAAGACCAATTCTCTGAGTTTGTTAATATTCGAGGCTGTTTTCCATTGAAATGAGTCTCTAGATCCGATTATGCAGAAGTTGTTAGAATCTTGTTCAGAATCCCATGCAGAATTTGCCCAAAAGTGCTCTCATCCTTTATGGAAAAACCCCGAGTTCTTTGTTCGTCTTCCTTTAAAAAAAAATGAAGACATAAATCCAACCAAGACGAGCCACATGGGAATGAAACCAGAACATTTGGTTTTAGCTCAAAAGGAATGCTCGGAACTTTTGCAACAAGGCCTTATTGAAGTTTCCGACTCACAATGGGCTTGTGAAGCCTTTTTATGTCAATAAGCGAGCCGAGCAAAACAAAGGGAAAATGAGATTAGTGATCAACTATCAACCTCTCAATCTTTTCCTCCAAGATAATAAGTTCCCTTTACCATCTAGAGACTCACTCTTTAGTGGTCTAACCAAGGCCCACATCTATTCCAAATTCGATCTCAAAGCCGGATTTTGGCAATTGGGTATCCATCCCGAAGACGCATCCAAAACAGGATTCTGTATCCCAAACCAGCACTTCCAATGGAAAGTTCTTCCTTTCGGTCTAAAGGTAGCACCATCCCTTTTCCAAAAGGCCATGTGCCGCATCTTCCAACCAATTCTAGCAAGTGCAGCTGTATACATTGACGATATTCTGCTCTACAGTCCTGATGAACAGTCACACTGCCAACTCCTTGAGCAGTTTGCAGAAATCGTAAGAAAGCATGGCATTATGCTTTCGCAAAGAAAGATGAATATTGCCCCCGGACGGAAATTGAATTTCTTGGTATGCACCTTAACAAAGGAACATACTACCCAGGGTCACATATAGCCCAAGAATTACTGAAGTTTCCTCAGGATAACTTCACGACAAAGCAAGTCCAGCAATTCCTTGGGATAATTAACTATCTCAGGGTGTTTGTCCCAAATATAGCAAAGCTTCGATTCCTTTGCAATCCATGCTAAAGAAAAATTCCCCACCCCGGGAAAAGCTCGACTAAAGCAGCTTTCTTGAACTCAAAGAGATTATGCGAGAATCTCCCACCATTAGAAATACCATCAACGGAAAGAGAATTCTCCAAACTAACGCCGGTGATGAATACTTTGGGCGGCTGTTCTTTTGAAGAAATTGATGGTAAGAGACTCCTATGTGCCCATAAAAGTGGGAAGTTTTCTCAAGCTGAAATGCATTACCACTCCACTTTCAAAGAAATCCTAGCGTTAAAAATGGAATCAAAAATTTGAATTTCATCTCATCGGCCACCACTTCCTGGTGGAATTAGACATGGCATCTTTCCCTCAGATGACCAAGTTTAAACAAAAACAGATTCCAAATTCCCAACTGCTTAGATGGGCTGAATGGTTTTCAAAATACTCCTTTGAAACAAAGCATATTCCTGGAAAGAAGAATGTACTTGCTGACTTCTTATCAAGACCAAAGGCACCAGCCGAGATCAACATGTACATCAAACGACCTGCTTTCCATATGCTCAACCATGGAGTAAAATACAAGATTGAGAACATCAAAGATTCGCAGAGCTGGAAATATCCCAAGGAGATTATTCAGCAAATCCAGAACGACAAATTGCCGAGAACCCAGAGAACCTCATGTGGCAAAGCCACACGCCTATTCAGATTCAATGGAGGTTCGATTCTTTATCCTTTCGGGTTAAATATTAATTATTCATTCATTCATCCTCTTATCTGGAAGGAAGATGATTTCCCTGAACAGCTCAAAATGTTATTATGGTACTTAACCAATAAGTATCTAATAGCCTTTGAAATCCCAACCCGAAGATTCGTTGCTAACCTCACAAGGATATTCCTGCTCGGAAGAAACGTTGAAAAGGAATGTGATAGAAATCTTTTAGAATTTCTAAATTGGTTCTACCATCCTACATGTTGGAAATAAGACTTAGAAAGAGAACTGAGATCGACAACGCCAAACCCCGAAGTCCACACCATCCTGTTTTTTCGACGTCCTTGGAATTTCTACAGAAATAATGGCAGTATTCTCGATGCACCACTAGAAATAGGAACCACATCCTATAAACCTAACTTGAACAATCGAGAAGCTCGGATTTACAGATCTTATCCTAGATCTGTTCGACTCTGCGAAAATGAATATCGAGAACTCCAAAGAATCCTGTGCCAGGAAAACAAGACCATTCCCGAAGAAATATGGAATAATGCACCCACTACGTGGGATCATTATGACCTAGCACCAGAAGCTAAGGAAGCACTCGAACAATACGAGACAAGCCTCATCGTCCCAAGAGCACGAAATGACAAGCGAAGATGACATCATCCGGTCCACTCGGGACCCCCTATGCACGCTTTGGAGGACCTCTCCTGTCCCGGATCCCTACAAACAATTCCAAAGCATGGACACATCTTTCTATGCAGAGCCATCCTATTGGCCCCAGCCGAGAATTCCTAACCTTCAGGAAGATGAAAATACAAACTGGGCTGAAGAAGAAGCATCACATTGGGCTCATGAACAAGCATCCTCATCACGAAGATTGAACCAGATCCTCTCACCAGAAGACCTTGAAGCCCTTGAACAGAAGTATGAAGCACATCTCCTAGGAGGCAGCTCGGATGACTCAGTGTGTAGCTACAATGCTCGTGACGGACGAGACCGTTAAGTCCGTACATTTTCACTGTAGCAAACCACTGTTCACTTTTACTGTAGCACTAGGCTAGGGAATGTACCGTTCACGCACGGTTCTTGTTCATAGTGTGCGAATAATTCCCTTTGCCCCCGTTGTTCCCGGACCCGTGAGCTAGGTCCCCGTGTGTCTTTGTGACCTCTTATTGCCTATATAAGGCAAGGAGGGTGTAATGTTTTGGCGAGTCCCCCAAGTAAAGTGTGTGCTTTGTGAAAATCTCTCCATGGCTTTCTAAACTCCCTCTTCTTCTCCGGCTGGTAGGATCCTTCAAGAAATGCAGCTTGGGTAGGTTAGAAACGTTTCCATCCTGGCATCTCTGAGTGTCTCTAGGCTCTGAACTAAAGGACTGAGTGGTTTGCTGCTAAAAGGCTGTCCCTAAAGGGCTTGAACGGGTTGTTCGCCCACTGTGGGATGCATACCTGCAGTAAATTTACTCTTCCTCCCTGGTTCTAAGTCTAGGTCCATTCAAAATAGATCAATCTAATAACCAGTGATCTATCGAAATGTCAGATATTTTTCTCTATGACCTATTTCAATATAGCAGTTTTCAATTGGATTAAAGCAACTGATAAGTATAACCTACCATTTTATAGGCTAGAGAGAGGACTAATAAACCCTAATCAACAATGTGTCAATTGGAACCCTTCCCATTACGGGCTTCAATCAAATACAATTGCCTACACTTTGCTGCTCAACTAGGCCCGTTATCAATAGATGCCAATATCCAATTCAATCATATCACTTTAGGGTTCAACAAATATTGGAATATCCATTAACCCAATTATTTAAAATAGAAAACTAATTAAGTAATGTAAGCCCATATTATAGAAAATTTCCAACATGACGGTCAATCGAGATAAAGTCACCAACTTCGGGAGCTATTTGAAAGCACCATTCTAAGGATACTTCGAGGAAAAAGTCCCATTTCAAGGATTCTTTGAAATTTTCCCGATGTAGTACATGGTTAAGAATCTTTCCTACTCGCTTCACGTAGCTATTCTCATCCACATTTAATTTTTTTCAACCGCGATTAGGGTCACTTTAATCGCAAAACTTTGTACAAAGAGATGAAAATTGAGAAGGTAACGTCGAATTTTCACTAAAAACACGTGTGGACAATTTTGTTGTTTTCGTTTAAGTCATAGTGAATAACAAACCGTTGATCCTTTATTTTTCACGTGATCTTGATTGGAAGCTTGAGAAAGAAAATGACTTTTTTTTCTTTTCCGCTTACAACAGGGTTGTTTCGGTCTTCGGCCGATTGGTTTCCCATGAATGAACTCCCTATTAGTCCATAACCTAATTGAGTCACAGATTTTTAAATGGCCCACAAGGAATTGATAGGACTCCTCAGACAGGGGATCAAACTCGCAACTTGGAGTCACGTTCTCGAGCCATGTCCTTTATCAAGCGGAGCCAATCCCTAAGAAGATGAAATTATAATTCGTATTGAATGACATATTCTATCACAATTACAGAAAACTCATCTATTAACCTGATAATAACATCAAACATGCAAAATCACATGATGATAAGATAATTTATATAATATGGAAATATCGAAAGCACAGTATAGTTTTAATAACAGTCGTAATGATGCACGTACAATGTGCAACCCTTTGGTCCATACCTTTTATCCTCAGCCGCACCAATGCTCTGCATTTAGACACTAGGAACCGGTTCAAGCACCCGGGTCGTTGGGGACCCTACCTCAACGACCAACGACCAGGTCTGAGCCAACAACCAAACCCCAGCCACCAGGCTCCTAGGTTTAAGTGTCGAGATTGTTGGTCTAAGTTTGTTAATCAAGCGTCGGAGCATGATCACCCAATATGATTTTGTAGCAGCAAAGATCAAATAGTATTCTGGAAAATAGTATTAAGTTTTTTTAAACAAGTTATTTTCGTGATTCTAAGCATAGATGTATTACTGATTTTAAAAAAAAAAAAATCCCTTTTTTTTATTTTTTTTCCCTCACGATTCAAGCATAAAAAAATAAAGAAAATATTTTTCGATATTTAGAAGTTTGCGAAACAAACGAAACCAACCACGGTTTAAATGACTATCGTGTCCTGAGTAACTTTCTTGACCCCGTCTAAGCCCCCTCCTGCCTGCCGGTGCAAGTGGAGTACCACTAGAAAATTAGGAGTTGTCTTGGAAATTGACTTCATATGTCTAATCTTAATTAAATGACGCCATCCTATGATAAAACGTAGAAGTTTGCGAAATGAACGAAACCAGCCACCGTTTAAATAACTATCAGGTCTTGGGTAACTTTCTTAACCCCATGTAACCACCCCCCCCCCCCGGGGGGCGGGGGCGCCTGCCGGTGCAAGTGGAGTACCATTAGAAAATTAGGAGTTGTCTTGGAAAATGACTTCATATGTCTAATCTTAATTAAATCACGCCATCCTATGATAACACTTTGTCAGTTTTTTATAATTCTGTCCACGCTGAATAGTATATTAGACTATGCCTACCTCTAAATTGAATGTTTCTCATGGTGTGCCATGTATCAAAATTCAGTTCGGCCAATATGCCCTATTCTTGGCCAATACAAGTCTCGAACCACCAACTCCAGTATTTTGTGTCATCAACTTTTACCAAACAACATCGATGTTGATGTTAACACCTAAATTTTGGCAACCCTGTTATTTATTTATTGTATTAAAAAATTAGGGATTAATTTTAACCCCTAAAAAAATAGAATTAAGTTGCATGGCATATAGTTTTAGGAGCATTTTTATTTATTTATTTGCATTGGGTTGGTGACGGATGCGTTTGATTTGATGGTTCTGAACTTTAATTTCACAAGTTGGACTAAACTCACGAAGAGAGCAAATTGACCCAAGCTCGGATCCTCGAGGAGATATTACAAGCCCATCTTTGCAAAATTTGAAATTTGAGAAAGAGCATATTGTAATTTTGAATCTTTGGCAATAAGTGATAAAAATCGGTGAAGAATATTCATTTTTGCAAAGGAAATCTAGAAAAGATGAGGAAAGTTAAAAAAAAAAAAAAAAAAAAATTGCGTCCGGGAGGTTATAAACGATCTTCATGCACATAAAAAAAAAAAACACACACACACACAAAATATTCCATGAAGATCACATCCTTGGCCTATAAAAGGCTGTGCGCGTATGGCAAAGGGGAGGGCCAATGGGCCACACAATAGAAACACATGGCCATAATTCATGAAGAAAAAAGGGGATTTTCTCTCGGTTTTCTCGGTTTTTTAAAGGGTTTTAGGGGGTTTGTTCTTCGTTCTTCTTCTTTGGAAAAAAAGCAATACAAAAACAAAAGAAGGAAAAAACCTTTGAGGGAAAGTCAAAGCCAGCAGGAGGGTACAGTGCAGAGGGGCAGAAAGTGCTGCAGAGAGAGGACATGAGAGAGACAAGTGAGAGAGAGAAAAAAGAAAAAGAGAAAAAAGGAGGACCGTTCCTCTTCTTCGTGGACTCTCCGCACCGAATGTCGCTGCTCGTCCCCCCGGCGACGCCAGACCGCCTCTACCGCTACACGCTCGGCCACACTAGAACGCCATTCTACCAGCCACCGAAGCTCCACCTCACCCACGAGCTCGTGCCGTCCACTACACCCGCGTCGCCGCTCCTGTTCTGCTCGCTCGCTTGCCCTCACTGTTGTCGCCGCACTGCAGCGCCTTTGCCACTGATCGCTGCACCGCCGCTCCACCTGCAACCCCTCGCCGCGTGACTTGCAGCACTCGCAAGCCCTGTCGCTGAAAGAAAGTGAAGAAGACTATAGAGATCTAGAATTCTTGTATATTTCGTATGTATTATGATGTAGATTTCTTCTGTAATTATAGTACAAAGATGAAATAATAAAAGGCAAACAAATATTCAAGAAATCGAATCCAATCTCAATCTAAAGATCCTAACTAATTCATGTACAATTAAGATCAATTGAGATTTCGAGCGTATCTCCCAAGATCAAATTCGAGCATATCTTCCAACACTCCCCCTCAAGCTGGTGGCTGATAGATATCCAAGACACCTAGCTTGCTCAATAGATATGCATGATGCCTTTGACATAAGGGCATAGTGAAGATATCGGCCGGTTGCTCCGCCGTTCCAATTCCTCTAGTCTCAATTATCCCTTCTTGAATATTTTCTCGAGTGAAGTGACAATCCACTTCTATATGCTTCGTTCTTTCATGTACTATGGGATTTGCTGCAAGTTTGAGCGCCGCATCGTTGTCACAGAACAACTTGGTCGGACTCTTTAAATTTATCCTAAGATCCCCAAGTAGTCCCCGTATCCATATGATCTCACAGGTAGTTTTTGCCATAGCCCGATATTCTGCTTCGGCTAAAGACAATGATACGGTTGCTTCTTGGTTTTCCATGAAAGAAGTGAATCTCCAAGTTTAATGCAAAAACCTGTAATGGATCATCGACTCATAGGAAAAATCGCATAATCTACATCACAATATGCCGACATTTTCATATTGCATTCCCTGGATAAAAGAATCCCTAGTCCCGGGCACTTCTTCAGGTACTTCACGACCTTTAATGCAACATTCAAGTGAGATAAATAGATGAGTTTTCCAACAAGCTTCCGATAACCTTAAGGATCATTGAGAACAGGATCATGATTCTCAGATCTCCTAGCATCATAATCCTTTGTGGTCAACTTTATATTCTGCTCAATTGGAATAACCGATGGTTTGCATCCCGACAATCCTACCTCTGATATAATTTCCAGCACAAACTTATGTTGACTAAGAGAGATCCCACGATTAGATCGAGCAATCTCGATTCCAAGAAAGTATTTGGGTGCTCCCAAGTCTTTAATGTGAAAAGTAAGATGCATATATTTCTTGAATCTCTCTATTGTAGTTTTATTATTTCCCATGATGAGGATATCGTCAACATATATCATCAGATAAATTGATGACGTACCTTGAGTCCATGTGAACAAGGCGTAATCATATCTAGACTGTTTGAAACCTGCAAAAGTGAGAGCATTGGCAAATTTTGCATATCATTGCCTGGAAGCTTGCTTGAGACCATAGAGAGATTTACGGAGATGACATACTCTATTCTCCCCCTGTCTCCGTAATCCTTGAGGAATATCCATGTAAATTTCCTCATCTAAGTCTCCATGCAGAAAAGCATTACGTACATCCATTTGGTGTAAAGGCCAATCATTGATAGCTGCAACATATAAGAAGGATCTTACGGTTACGTCTTTGGCAACGGGCGAAAAAGTTTCATGGTAGTCAAAGCCTTCCCGTTGAGTAAATCCTTTGGCCACCAATCGAGCTTTGTAACGCTCAACAGACCCATCAGCACGGTATTTAATCTTGTATACCCATTTGCATCCAATGGGTTTCCTATTTGGTGGTAGATGGACCAAATCCCAGGTCTTGTCTGCAGTTAGTGCCTGCAATTTAGCTCCCATAGCTTCCTGCCATCTTGGGTCTTTAGCTGCTTCTTCATAAGTAGATGGTTCGATGTCCACTGATATTCGACTCACACAACATCTATGTTCCGGTGAAAGTCTATGGAACGAAACATAAGATGATATTGGGTAGTTAATACCTGGTGAGTTGAGTGATGCACAAACATAGTCTTCTGTGCAAGCAAGCAATCGTGTAGAACAACCAGATCATCGAGAAGGATTTGCTTGAGTTGGGGTTGAAGATATTTCCGTATTGCCAATTTCATTAGAGGATTCTTCCGCCATTGAGGAATTTTCTTGAGCGCCAATTTCGACAATTGCTGGTGCGGAAATCTCAGGAGTGATTAGGATTATCATAAGTGGCTCTGGAGTTCATGTCACAAAATATTCAATATTTGAAAAATCCTCCATAGATAGTGGCTTACCAGAAATGTTTGGTGTCTTCGTTGAAGAGTTCTTTTCTTTGAAAGGAAAAATATCTTCGCGAAAAATAACATCTCTGCTGATGAAGAATTCTAATGTCGATTGATCTAGGACTCGATACCCCTTTTGTAAATTCGAATAACCCATGAAGATGCACCGTCGAGCTCGAGGGCCCATTTTGTCTCGAGGGCCCAAAACAATAGCAAAGCACTGACATCCAAATATCCTTAAATGCCTAAATTCTGGTTTCTTCTTGAAGAGTAACTCAAATGGGGTTTTTCCATTGAGTATCCGAGTTGGCATACGGTTAATGAGATATGTTGTAGTAATTATGCATTCGCCCCAATAATTTTCTGGAATAGACGCCTGAAATTTTAATACACGTGCAACTTCCAGTAGGTGACGATGCTTGTGCTCCACTACTCCATTCTGTTGTGTAGTATAGATGCAAGAGCTTTCATGGAGAATCCCATGAGATGACAGAAGAAAATTGCAGTCATTGTTGAAGAACTCCTTCCCATTGTCTATCCTAACTCGTTGGATAGATATTCCAAATTGGTTCTTGGATAGAGCAATAAATGTTTTCAAATGGGAGAAGACTTGTCCCTTTGACTGCATCAGAAAAACCCATGTAGCACGAGAATAATCGTCCACAATTGTCAAGAAATAGCGCGATCCATCATGATGTTGGGTATGGTAAGGACCCCAAACATCCATGTGAATTAAAGAGAAAATATGCGTTGCACAAGTTTTACTAAGGGCAAAAGGAATGCGTGATTGCTTTGCAAGGGGACATATTTGACACTTAGAATAAGGAAATGAAGCACTATAACCCAATCGT
Source organism: Eucalyptus grandis (assembly GCF_016545825.1). Taxonomy (NCBI): domain Eukaryota; kingdom Viridiplantae; phylum Streptophyta; class Magnoliopsida; order Myrtales; family Myrtaceae; genus Eucalyptus; species Eucalyptus grandis. The sequence goes on along the minus strand of NC_052622.1, from coordinate 40,141,746 downwards.
GAATGTAAAAGATAGTCTTTATCATTGGCAGACATGTTACTCAATGATATTTTATTTGAAGGAAATGAGGATAAATCAAAATTACTTGGAGAATTTTTCCATAGAAACAATCCTTCAGAAAGACTACCCAAGCCCATCACTTTGCCAATTGAAAGGGTCTGAAAGAAGCAAGTGTCAGAATCAAATAATACACGACAGGAATTTTCTCTACAGACTTTGGACACAGAAATAAGATTGAATCAAAATTCTGGAAGGTAAAGGACATTTTGGAGTATGATTTATGGGCTGAGTTTGACTATCCTAGTGATTTTGACATGAGTAACATTCCCATTTGGTAATTGGACAGTAACAGGAAATTCCAGGTTCTTATGTATATCTGAAAATAATGCTCTTTCACAGACAATGTGATCACTTGCCCCAGAATCAATTATCTAGGATTTCCTAGAAATATTATTAATCAGGCAGCGAGAAATACCTGAAAAATTTCCTCCCTTGCTTGAGATGTCCAATTTTTGTATTGCCTTCATCAGTTGTTGGTATTGGTCATTTGTTACGGACCGATCAACATTAGAACCACTAACCTAGTAGGTCGCAGAGATTTCCTTCTTTTTCCTTTTTCTCCGGGTTTACCGTGTAATTTCCAGCAATTTTCCACTGTATGATGTGGCCTTCTGCAAAATTCACAATATAATTTACCCCTTTTTTGATTAAAATTTTTTATAGATGCCGAAAAAATTCCTCCGCCGTTAGATGCAGAGAAAAAACCACCACCATCGGATGTCTTCCCAGTCGCTCCATCGCCACCATTAGATCTGGTCGAATAGATGGGTCCCTTTGGACCGTCCAATCTGCAGATTGAATCCGAGCCGTCCAGTCTTCCTCTTTTAAGGAGGTCGGAATCCTCAAATCCAGGCGACCGAAACCCTAGCTCTCTTCCTTGCGCCCTTTTTCGAGTGCTAGGGTTTTCGATCCCCAATTCCTTCGCTCGCCACGACTGGCCAGGCAAAACTCTCTCCTCCTTTCGCCGATTCTGATGAAGCAAGCCTCTAGCTTTCTTCTTGGACGGCTAATTGAAAGATCCGGCCAATAGGGGGCACCGGTTCCATGGCCAAAATCTGCGAGTGAAACGTCAGGTAAGAATCATTCAAGATTAAAAGGAATCGGGTCGCCTTTTCCCTTTCTTTGATCGACCGGTATTGTGCGAGTGTCTCCTCTGGCGCCTCAAGTATCTCTTCTGCCGCTTCGGATCGTTCCATAGGGACGACAGTTTGTTATAACAGGCCGTGATGGTCATGTTCCCCTGTTTTAATTCACTGAGTTCCTGCAAAAGGGAAAAAATTTGTGTCCGATCTAATTTGCCGTACATCCGTTTGATGTTTTCCCACATGGCTTTTGAGTCTTCTGTTGGTGGGAGACCAGCCACAACCTCTAGGGAGATGCAATTGTCGATCCACGTTCTCAAGAGTTGATTGCATTTCCTCCAGAATCGGGCTAGTCAATCATCAACAGGAATCGGAACTGCCCCGTCGAGGAATCCATCCTTGTCCTTCTTCACAATGGCGCGCCAAAAGTGTCAGGACCACCTGGCGTAATTCTCTAATCCGGTTAATTGAAGGTTGATCAATTTCAGCTCAGGGCCGTCGGCTGTGAGACATGCAGGGGATCTCCAGGCTCCGAATGCCCGGTGACGGCAGCGAAAGGGAATGGCATGAATCCAGGCGCAAGGTTCGGGTAGGTATATGTCCCTTGGCCCGATTGGTTTGTCCCGAATTGATAATCCGCATTTGAAAATCCCGGGTAGGGATTCGTTCCCATACCCGGTTCTCCAGATCCGCTTACCTACTCTGGTCCTAGGATCGAGCTTGCCCCGTTTACGGCTGGTGAGCTTGCCTCGGATTGGACATGGGCTCCCTGGTGTCCTACATAAACGAACGATGATGTATTCGGGTTTGTCCCGAGATAAAATGGGTAACGTACCCACTGGAATGGTTGACCCACAAAGGGTTGCCCCAAACCAAACTGAGCCTATGTAGGTCTCCATTGAACAAGGTGTGCTTGGATTGTTTGTTGTTGTGTCGTTGTAAGTAAATTTTGGATCTGCGCCGGTGGTGAGGCTTCTGGGTTAGATTGGTCGTCAACTATTGGAGGTAAGAAACCAGTAGCTCTTGTCTTCTTCTTCGAGAGTGATTCCTATACCGAGATGGTAGATCTATTGTGTGATTCGAATCTCCTTTGGAGGGCAATCAGGATTGGAAGCGAAGAACAGTCAGAAGCCAAAGCTCTGATACCATGAAAGAAAGTGAAGAAGACTATAGAGATCTGGAATTCTTGTATATTTCGTATGTATTCTGATATACATTTCTTCTGTAATTATAGTACAGAGATGAAATAATAAAAGGCAAACAAATATTCAAGAAATCGAATCCAATCTCAATCTAAAGATCCTAACTAATTCATGTATAATTAAGATCAATTGAGATTCCGAGCGTATCTCCCAAGATCATATTCGAGCATATCTTCCAACAGTCGCCGCCGCTGCTACCCGCCTTTGCAGCGGATCTCGAACCTTCCCCACCACGCCACCGCGCTTGCACCCTCGCGCCTCCACTAGCCTCCGCCTGGTTTGCCCAGGAGCCGTGAAGCCGTTGACCCCCGCCGCGCTGCCGCGCTCACACCCTCGCGCCTCCGCCAGCCTCAGCCTGGTCTGCCCAGAAGCTGCAGCCGCGACGACCCAATGCCCTTTCTGCCCAAGCGCCACCCCGTTGACCTTCGCCACTCCGCCCTGCTCTGCCAATCGCCGCCAACAACCCACGAAGCTAATGCTGCTGGTCCACCGCTTCCACCCATCGTCGCCACCACCACAGTAGCTCGCCCCGTCACTAGCTCCCTCCGCCAGCCCCAGCATTAACGCCGGCTACCTTCCCTCGCCGTGTGTTCGTTGTGCCCTCGCCGAAGCTCCAACGACCAGCCACCCTTGGCTGCCCACCACCATAGCAGCCCCTAGTCAAACCACATCGAGCCACCGTCACGAGCCGTCATTTGCTAAACTTTGTTTAGAGACCAAATTTCTAATTAGGTAGATTTTTTTTTTTAATTCTTTGCTTCTTTAGTAGGATTAAATTATGGATTGAGAGTTCGACTTTCGCACCCAAAATCCAACTCACAATCACTTGGAAAATCACTAATCTAATCTCACGCTCGAGATTTGATACGTGATTTATTTAAAATTAGCCAATCCGATCCCATACGCGGGATGTAATTTGTCAATTTATGGATATCGATCTTATCTTGCTAGATGTGAGTTAGATTAGATTCATTTTAGAATATTTCTTGTCTTAGAGTTATCTTGCATATTTAGAATAGGAATTTTATTTCGAATTTTTAAAAAATAAAATAAAAAGTCAATTTAGGAGGTTAGTTTTTTTAACTTAGGTTGCACGTTTAATTATTTGACAATTTTTAATTTCGAATTTTATAAATAAATAAAAAAGCACAAAAATCATTATGTATATGTCACATAGAATTAGGGCATTCTATATACGTCATTACATATTAAAATAAAATTGCATGTTTAATTTCAAGTTTAGATAGATTTTTTAAATAGATTGCATCTTGGGTTAGAGATTACCAAGTTAAGATAATATCCTAGTTTAAATTAAGATTTGGCCTAATCTAATTCTTAATATAAGTTGGATAGAATCTTAATCTAGCTAGACAATTTTTGCATTTTTCTTAATTTTGAATTTCATGGAAAATATCAAAAAATTTATCTTAGAGTAAATTCATTTCATTCTCTAGGATAGATTGCATGTTTTTTAACAGAATAGAAATATCATGTGCACATCATATAGAATTAGATTCATGAAATGCATGTCATTTAGTGATTGTTGCTACATTCATTTAGTTAAAATTGTCCGTCATTAGAATTAGGTCATTTGGTTATATTGCATTGCATTACATATATATTAAATTTTATTAAACAAGAGAAAATTCTTAAAAAAGATTAAGTGATTGCGTGATAATTAGAAATCATATCTAAAATTGTCAATGCGAATTCTGATTTAACATTGCAGATGCTTTCGATGCCATGAGGTAAGTTCTGCAATTTATTCACTGCTTTATCTGGATGTTAAATTGGTGGTTTGCACACCCGCATAGTCGCCTCACGTGTTAGGGAGGTAAATTGAAATCAATTCAAGATATCCACAAAACATTTTTTTTCAAAATAAAAGGGAAAGATACCGAAAGGGCATTAGTGAAAGCTAGTGTAATCAAATCCCTGAATTCACAAATCTCTAGTTCATAGGAGTAAAATGAATCTCTCGTCACTTTATTTGGGTTTCTAATCGACCCACCCAAAATATATTAGTGGCAACTCCTAATTGAAAATCAATGACATGTTAAGAACTTGAACTTAGTTGCGAATTGATATGGGCTTAGGAGAGCCGAGCTAAGTTTAGACTTAGTAATCTATTAGTCAAACCCTAGGTGGTTCATCCGAAATTTTGGTCACAACAATTGATGCACTGTCTTAAGCATTAAGAAAATTTCTTTGAGGCTGTGTTTGGTTGAGTGGAAAAAAAATATGCAATTTAATTTTCTAAACTTTCACGCCTTTGATTTGCTGAAAATAATTAGTTAATAGAAAATCATTTACAGTTAAAAAAGGGAAAAGTTTCAAAAAAAAAAGTCATAAACCTATTATATTTATACCAATTTAATCTTAAACATTTTAAATTGATGCAAATTCAGTCCTAAACCTTTTAATAGTACCAAATTAGTCTTAAACATTTTTAAACTAGTGCTAATTTAATTCTAAAGCATCACTTAGTGTCAATTCAATCTTTCCGACTAATTTTGATTGGATTTTACTAGCATAGATGTTGGCTGACTTATGTGGCACCATCAGCTCTAACATGGAAAATTTAAATAATTTTTTAATAGTTTTTTTATTTTTTTAATTATTTTTCTGATTTCTTTCTTTCTATCTTTCTTTTTGCTCTCATTTCTTCTCCTTCTTCCTTTTGCCAGTGACCAACCACCAGCCATGTTCACATAGGCTAACCTCACTTGGCCATGGCAAGGCTGGGACCCAGCAAGGATTGACCTCTCCCCAAATCTGGTGACACTCATAGTGAGGTCACCATGGCCTAGGTGAGGGCCGACGTTACTAGATTTGGTGAGGAGAGCCTTTGCTAGGCGAGGCTACCCTAGCCCAGGCAAAGGTCAACCTCAGCCAGATGGGGTGAGGCCGACTAGTTAGCCCCGCCCAAGCAAGGGTCAGCCTCGGCTGGATCTGGCAAAGTTGGCTAACCCGATATGGCCAATGGCCAGTCACTAATAAAAGGAAGAAGAAGAAGGAATAAGAGGAAAAAAAAGAAAGAAAAAAATGAAAAAAATTAAAATTAAAATATTATTAAAAATTGTCTATGTCGGCAATATCCAACTAAAATTAGTCTGAATGACTAATTAGCACCAAGTCATATCTCCTCGGCAATGGATTCACCTACTGATCGCATGGAACGGATATTATTACAAATAAAACCATGGCTCTGATATCATGAATGGACCTAGGTTTAGAATTAGGGAAGACGGAGTTAGTTTCCTGTAGATATGTCTTCCCATTGTGGGCGAACCTCTCCCATTCAAGCATTTCAGGGACAGCCTTTTAGCATAAAACTACTTTATCATTTAGTTTAGAGCCTAGAAACACTCAAAGAGAACTAAATTGGCACTAATTCAAAGGGTAGGACTAAATTGACACTAGTAAAGGTTTAAAACTGAACTTATATCAACTCAAAAGATTTAAGATTAAATTGGTACCATTAAAAAGCTTAGGACTAAATTAGTGTTGACGCAATAGGTTTAAGATTTTTTGACACTTTTCTCATAAAAAAGATATGCATGTTCAAAGTAAGAAAAATAAATTCTTTGATGTGAAAAGTGAAAAATATATTTTTGAGAAAAGATTTCTGGAAAAGTATTTTTTTTATCATAAAGTTTAACTTTTAAACAAAGACGTCCTAATATTAAACCTTATAAAATGCCAACCTAAAAGGGTGAGTCTCGCAACCTAAACGGGTGAGTCTCGCAAGTTCTTATGTAGAGTTTAGCCAAAAATAAAAATTTTAAAAAAAAATTGAAGAAAGAAAGATTGTTCCTCAGTGCGTGTGTGTGTGTCAAAGAGTGCACGACTGTGTTTAAATAGATGGGTGAAGAATTGAAGCTATTGGGTGTGTGAAAAAGCCCATTTAGCCGGCGAGTCGAGATAGCTCTAAAGGTCAAAGGGGTCAGATATGAGTACTCAAAGGATGACGTATTCCGCAATAAGAGCGCTATGCTTCTTAAGTACAATCCTATGCACAAAAAGGTACCTATGCTTAGGGGTGTGCATGGTCCGGGTGGGTGGTTCCTGACCTAGAACCGAGAACCGCTTGCTAAAAACCGGTTTCGAAAAATTGGAACCGAGAACCGCTCGCTAGTTGCATGGATCCACCCAAAATCGAACCGCCGGTCCGGTCGAGTTCCTAAGTGAATCCATAGAACCAGTCCAACCTCCACGCCTTCCCCTTTTCGCCCTCCTTACATCTACTTATTTTGGCTCTCCCGACTATGGTAGCTTTATTCTCCTCAAATACTAGCGTCACGGCGGCAGCAATCGCGACCTCGCGCTGCTTCCATCCGAACCACCACCACCATCTTCGCCACTACCTTCACCGTCTCCAGCTTCTCCCTTGAGATTGACAATGAGGAGGACAATTGGGACGATGAGCCATTCTTAGACGTGAAGTTTGCCCTTGTCCACGAAAATGAGGATGATGGGGGGACGCCCTCCTCGGGGAGGGGGAGGAGGAAGATAGGAGGTAGAAGCGGGACGAGCCCAATAACGAAGAGGATGATAGTGACAGTGAATGTGGAGGTGGCGATGACGTGGAGAGAGAGTTCAAGTTTGACGGGGGAAAAGAAAATCAACTCACTCTTTCACTGAGTTCAAACTAAGACTCGAAAAGAGATGAGTAGATCCGGAAGTGAATTGGAGAAGAAGAGGGAGCTTGGAGAGATTTTGAACAAAAGAGAAACGAGATGGAGTAGAAAAGTAGTGAATTGAAGCAAGATGATGATTGCAGTCTTAAATTTTAGATTTGCTAATTTCATTTTTTTAATATTAAAAATTAATATATTATTATGATATAATCGGTCTGGTCCGGTGGGCGGATCTGCCCATAGAACCGGGAACAGGGAACTAGACCGGTACCCATCGATTCCTATAAATTGGAACTGGAAACCAGACCAGTTCCCTTAAGAACCACCGGTTCTGGGTGGTTCCGGTCCGGTTCCAAGCGGTCCGGGCAGAACCTGGTTCTTTTGCACACCCCTACCTATGCTCGTCCACAATGGCAAGCCCATTGCGAAGTCTTTGATGATTCTCAAGTACATTGACAAGACATGAAAGAACAACTTGATCTTCCCATGAGATCCGTATGAGAGAGCGACGGCCCATTTTTGGGCTAAGTTCTTAGATGAAAAGATAACCACCTCATCTTAAAGTTTGGTATGGTACTTTCTATAAGCTACTCATTTCGGTCGTATTAACACTTAATCATGCAAAAGTTGAAGTGGACACGAGGATCAATGTGCCAATCAGAGCAACAGTCCTTTTTGCTACAAAGAAATGAAAGAGCTTTTATGACTATGAGTGACATGAAGACAGGAAATATTAATTCATCATCTGTGAAAGTAATGAAACCAGTGGTATATAATGGCACCGTAGTTGCGGCATAAACTGTGGGGTTGACTTTCACTTGTGTGGAAGACATTAAAAAGTGCGACATTATTTTTGTTGGGTTCAAACATCAACAAATAATTGTTTTAAACCAATAGTTTCTAGAACAGAAATAAATTTTTCTATTTCTATTTCTGAACGAGTTTTTGAGCAAAAAAATCTGTTTGATAATGATACAAAATTTATGTTTCAAAAATAGAAATTTGTTTGATAACAGAATAAAATTTCTATTTCTTAAAACATTTTTTTTCTTTTTTTGGAGCAAATGAGATGTGCATTCTTACAAATTTCATATGCTTATAAAACCATTGACCCAAATACAAAGACTTTTTTTTTTTTTAGTAAAGTCTCCCTTTTTTTGAAAAAAAAATACAAAGTAAGAGTTGTTATATCAAATTTTCTAAATTTTCACACAAAATTCTTTAGCATCCACGTAGATAGGCAATTACAGTCAAACAATATACTTATCAATAGTCTCCATACAATAGAAAAAAGAGATCAATATGCATTACTCTTGAGCATGAAAGAAGGTTCCCAAAACTCTAGTAGAATGAAGGTGGGCAACCATATTCTAATCCCCTTCATGCTAGTGTATCACGTCAATCGCCGCCACGGTTTACAATATCGAGCAATTGTTTTAGAAAGAAACACAAAGAAGTGTATTGGGCAATTTGTGGCAAATTTTACAAAATCAGCAAATTTTACGAAGTGTAATAGAGCTTGTCATAAAGGACCATTACAAATAAGGGAAATCCTCAAGTAGAACATCACATTACAAGAATTGAGATAGGAATCATCAAATACATTATCACATTACAAAAGCAAAAATTATAAATTGCCAAATACAAAATAATAGAAATACATTACAAAAATTAAAAACACGATTTCATGGAATCTCCGGCATATTATGATCCCTTGCCATCTTATTGGCAATACTTTTTCTAAGTATATTCATCTCAGTTTCCTCCTCGGCGATGTATCGCCTATAACCTCATCTTGTGCAAGCTCAAATGAGTACTCTGGATCTCCATATAAGGAAAAGTTTATATCCCTCCTGTCTTGATCATGGATATAATTATAGATAGCACAACATGCAATTACAACATGTGCTTGCTTTTGAATTGCAAATGCAGGCATGTGTTTCAAAATAAAGAAGCGATTCTTTAATGCCACAAATGATCTCTCAATGACATTCCTTAGTGAAGAATGCCTATAGTTGAACAACTCTCTTGCTTTTGGTCGTCTTGCTCTACCCCTATACTCATTTAGATGATACCGTTCACATCTAAAAGGAGTTAAGAATCCTGGAATTGATGCATAACCAGAATCTACAACATAGTATTTGCCTATAACAAAATATTCATATATTAGTAGTGATTTGTAAATACAATACAAACTTAAAGAAAATTGATAATTCTAGAACAAGTAAAAATACCTAGTGGTGGTCAAAGAAATTCCAAGCAAGGAGTTTTGAGTGCTACTAATAGCACCCGGCAATTGTTGGCAGATCCTTCCCAACCAGCATACACAAAAGTGAATTTCATATCAAACGAACATACACACATCACATTTTGAGTGGTACCTCATTTTCTGCCTCTAAATGGAATTTGCTTCGACAAAGATATAGAAGCATGAACATGAGTACCATCAATAGCGCCAACACGATCCTGTCGTTTTATCAAAGACTAATGTTATATAAGATTAGCAACAAAATGAAACCGATATTGTAAATGAACGTATGAAAATCTTACCTTGAAGTAAAGTTTATGGTTGGGATCCATAAGAATCTCATTTGGGACCACATCAAAGGAAGGCAGTACGATAATCTCTTTTGCAAGTTTGAGAACTGCTTTCAACACTATAGTGAAGTATTTGCTAATAGTTTGTCCCGAAGGAATCTCTCGTATAAAGTTCTATTTGAGTTCTTGTGACAAATCATAAATAAGAATATCCCAATTTGTTCATCTACCTTTATATATTGACTATCTTTTAGCCAACCTCTTGCTTTCATCAAATCATAAAGGTTGAGAAAAACGTGTCTTTCCATTCTAAAAGATTCATATATTTTATCTGAATGTCCTTGAAGAACCTCCATCGTCCATTCGAGTCCTAACAATATGCTATCTCTAATAGGTTCTCTCGAGTGCATAGACATATCCACCGCAACCATGCTCAACCATGCTATCACAATATCGATATCAAAATCATCAAAGTTTAGTTCAACCGATTCACCTGTTGCTACTTGATCACTACACATGCTACTTTCATCCCCCTCCATATTACCTATGCCTTCACACGAAAAAAAAAAAGATAAACACAATATATAAGTAAGGAATCTAATAATAATCAACAATAGCCACAAACTTTTCATAATTGCATCATAAAAAGACCAAAGTATCTCAAATACATAAGTCATAGAGTGAAATTAAACAAAATATAGAAATCCATAGCATACTACTCAACATCTATTTAAAGAGTTTCAAGAAATCCATGTCTCCTTTTAGGTAGCATTGTGATGAAAGCCTCTCTCCAAGTGGCATTAAGACATGATTGGTTCACAGCTTTGTTGTAAATATTATACTCTAAATCAGGCATACTATTTAAGACGGCAACCACAGCTGCTGTGAAGTAAGGGTCTACAGTTGATGGGGCATCTAAGGTCACAGAGCCACTTGTTGATTAAGCAATCCTAATTTTAATCATTTCTTGAATGGCTTTGCAGGTGTCACTAACATCATATCTGTTACTCTTCCTCCTCCTCTTAGAATTTGGAGTCCTATCCTACTTGTGTTTCTTATGATTTGAGGTAGTAGTCGTATTAGGTATGAAGACCTCCTCATCAATATGTTGTTCATCAAATTCCTCTGGATCACCTACTGCATAACCACTACCATATCACCATTGTCACCACCATTGTTATCTCTCTCCGAGGACACTACCACTTCTTCTGCATATCCTACCACTTCTTCTGCATTTCCTGCTGCATAGTCCCCAGTAGCATATGTATCACCAAACACGATACACAAATCAAGATACTAAGGAAACCCATCATTTCTGAATTTAGCCCATTCGCTATTATTCTGAAATTTATACAATAATAACATATGTCAGCAACATAATCAAAGCTTGCAATACAATATGAACAAAATGACCTTGGTAAATTGATACATTGATGTGAGACTCCCACACACTTTGATCATCCACAGCAACCTTATTGTATATATGATCTCATCCAAATCCAAATTGTGACAAAAGTTTCTTGAAACTACTATACTGTTTCTTCAGTTTGTTAACCATGTTCTTCAACTGAATTATACTAAAGTGGAGTCCCGTCCATTTATTAAATTCAGCATGTATGTTATTCCATCATATTTTGTTGAAGGTAGAAGTGGTGCGATTTCCCTTTGTTACCTCTATTACTAACAAGCTTACAAGCTCATTGGTCAAAGGCTCAGTCCACTTTGCCATACAAACCTCTTTGTGAGAAGTCATTTAACCTTAACTAGTTGAGCATCAAATGAGCCGTATCAATTGGTGTACCAGTTCAAGCGCATAGACTTTGATGTCAATATCCCATCAATACAATGTTCTATGACTATTAATAAAACAAAATGCACAAAGAAAATTAAAAGAGAATAATCCTCATATAAAATTTTACAAGCAACCATATATTACAAGAAAAAAAGAACATTCCCACCAACCAACGCCCCATCTATTTGTTCATAATAACCAGCAGTGAACATTCCCACTAAAAATTAATCCATTCGCATATATCATCGGCATTCTAAAGAGCACTTGGTCCATGATACAGAGTGGCACATGATTGCAGCTGGATGGCTTTTAAAGAATGTATATATCTCCATTATTTGATTAAATGTTTCATATATTATATTGTACAAATTTAAATCAGAAAATGATGAGAAGGCTGTTGTTGGAGTATCTATGAAATAATTTTCTTTCCACCCTCTTTTTTGGAGATTGATCACTGATTAAAAAGTTGCAACCAATCTGTAAATGTACTCTACATTACATACATTGGCGAGATAGGAAAGTTACTGAAGTTCTAAACTGGAGTGAAACGGAGACGACATTTGACAGAAAATTCAAAGACAAACGAATCTACCCATCTCTTATTCATACCCACGAGCAGCAAACCCAACTCCAATCTCTTATTCATATCCATACGCAGCAAACCCAGTTCCAATCCTAAGATTCATACGCAAAAAAGCACACGAACCCACGCAAAAAGAAGAGGAATTGGCACGAACCAGAGAAGGGAGGAGACGGGTAGTTTTGCTTCTTTGCGCACTTTGCGGTCCTAGGCCTCGTCGGACGAACTTGAGCGGCTCAAGTGTCTACTGCAATGACATTTATATGATTGTTAGAATTATACCCATAGACCAGTCACAATTTGATGTGAATTAAATATTACAACAAATAAAGCTTATAGTAGAAAGTGAGCTAAATAGGGTTTTAAGCCATTCCAAGAGGCTACACCATGAATGGTTGAGCCGAAGGGATCTCCTTAGCAAGACTTGCTCCTCTTTTTTGTCCAATAACTTGCTGAATGATATGTTCCTTTTCGTGGAACGTTTTGAAGGTAATTATGCGAGATTTTAAACAAGAAAGCAAACAAACTATGCAAATGCAGGCATTCAAATACTTCCAATCTTTCACACTCCCACATTTGCATTGACCAAGCTGATCCAAGATCTTCTCAAATCAAAGCAAAGGGCTCTTGGGCTAATCTGTCACTATTGGAGAACTAATTCAATGGGCTTCCCAAAGAAAGACATCAGCACTACATGAATGCTCCCCGGCATCTGGGAGAGGCTTTCATCAATATGCTGAAAAAACGAGGGGGAAAAAGTAACCTCGATAGGACATGTCTAAATCCAAGTTTAGGCCCAGTTAATGAAATTTTCAAAATAATCGGTCGCTGCAATCAAACATCGAACTGCGAACTGCATACATAGATTGAGAGTCACTCAAGCTAACCAAGGCTCGCCAGTGAATCTCCATCAAGCGGCATTCAAGAGTTCCTGGGCATGGAAACTTCCATGGAGATCGCGCATTAACAGGAACAAATGACCCTCATTGTCATAGCAAAACTCCCCCTCGAACGCACATTCAAGAACAGTCCACGAGGCCAGACCAAAACGACAACGTTCGAATTCAAAAAGAGCAGCAACATCGTCCGATCAAGCAAAAGACAAACCCCGTCAGCTCGAAAAAAACACCAATCCCATTCCACCGAGGGAGCTAATTCATCGCACTCTCACTGCTAATTCATTGGAGTTGGGTTTGAAGCCTAAGATTCATATGCAAAAAAGCACACGAACCCATGCAAAAAGAAAAAGAAGAGGAATCGACACGAACCAGAGAAGGGAGGAGACGAGTAATTCTGCTTCTTTACACTTCGCGATCCTGAGCCTTGTTGGACGAACTCAAGCGGCTCAGGTGTCTGCTGCAAAGGGCTTCTGGATGAGGTGAGGGAGTAGATTCGCGAGCAGCTCGTCACTGGATGAGGAGAGGGCGCGCGGCGTTGCTGAGGTCACGGGGCGATGGCAGCTTCTGGTGAGACGGAGCAAAGCAGGAGCGGCTCAGGCATCTGTGCTCGAGATCTGTTGCAAAGGGCTTCTGGCATCGCAGGGGAACAAGCGGCGGGGGTGCAGGCGCGAGATCTGTTGCTGAGGGGTGCTCGAACAACAAGTGGGGACAGTGCGTCGCGACAAGGGGGTGGATTCGCAAGTAGACGTGGATGAGCAGGAGGAGAGGCAGAAAGCGTCTAGTGGAGGAGACGATCCGAGCGTCCAGTGGAGAAGACGATGTCTCGAGGAGATTAGGAGAGGCAGAGGAGAGGCGGAGGAGACAATGTCTCGAGGAGATGAGGAGAGGCAGAGGAGGAAGAGGAGGCAGAGACGTAGAGGAGATGAGGAAGAACTCACCGAAATTAAGATTTAGTGGGAGAAATCGAAACTGATTTCTCTTTCAAATCAATTTCTGGAATATAAATCTATTCCAGAAATAGAAAAACTGAGTAGGTTTATCAAACAAGTTTCTATTCCAGAAACGAGTCTGGAATAGAAAAATTATTTCTGGAATAGAAATTTTGGTTATCATGCACCCCCTAAATGAACACTAAAGCTTGCTCTAGAGCACACGGCATCTCGTAGTTTCAATCCGTGAGATCATAATTGATTCACATTGGCGATTGATTGACTCTATGATTCTTTTTTATGTGTAGGTCAGTGAATGTCTTAAAAGTGACCTCATGTAAGGATGGTCAAAATCTGAGCAGCTATGTCTTCGCTTCTATCACTTGTGTTATGAGCTAGAAGGCATTGTTGAGAGACACAATGGAGGCTGGAAGTATGATGACATTTAAATGAGTTAAAAAGGCGATGTGGTGCTGATGTTGTCTTTAATTCCACAAAATTCAATTGGGAAATCTAGGAAGACTTGAAGATTGCAGGCTATTTGTTTCCTAATATATTTCTTAGATTTGGGTTTCAAATTTGATAATATCTTTATGGTGGAATTCCTTTCCTACTAGGTTTAGGAAAGTGGGGATTTAAAGATCTATGTATTTTAGCATTGTACCTTGTACTCTTGACATACGCTCAAATAAGAAATCGTCTCTCTCTCTCCCGTGGACGTAGGCGGATCTTTCGCCGAACCACGTAAAATCTCCGTGTTCTTAATTATTCTTGTTTAACTTTTCTCATCTAGTTCGGGTGTTCTTCCGCACAACAATTGGTATCAGAGCAATCCAGGTTCTCTGTTCTTGTATTGCGACTTCTAACTAGATGGCTGGAAAAGGTTCAACCATTCGATTTGATATTGAACGATTCACCGGGAAGAATAGTTTTACATTATGACAGGGAAGGATGAAGGATCTGTTGATTCAACGAGGTTTATCAAAGGTTCTTCTGGGAAAATCAAACAAGCCAAACACCATCACTGATGATGATTGGGCCGACATGGAGGAGAGGGTGTGTAGCGCAATCCGATTGAACCTATCGGATGAGGCCCTTCAATATGTAGCGGAAATCGAATCTGCTCCGAAGGTATGGCTCAAACTCAAAAGCATTTACATGACGAAATCTCTTACGAACAAGTTGTTCTTGAAGAAGAGATTGTATTCACTTTAGATGAGTGAAGGAGGAGATCTGTTGGAACACCTCAATGTGTTCAATAAGATGATTAGTGAACTTACAAGCTTGGAGGTAAGGTTTAAGGATAAAGACATAGCGCTTCTACTATTGGCATCATTGCCGGATTTGTTTGACCACTTGGTGACTACGCTCCTTTATGGCAAGGAAACCCTAGAGATCGGAGAGGTGACTGCTGCCCTAATTTCAAACGACACCCAAAAGGGCAAGTAGTTCAAAATCTTCGAGAGAGGGACTCTTTGCAAAGGAGAAAAAAATCAAGCAAGAGGAAGATCAACGGATCGAGGATCAAGCAATAGGGATCAATCAAAATCCAAGAGAAGGTTCAAAGGAAGATGCTACGGGAGTAAGCAGGAAGGGCATACCAAGAGATTCTGTCCAAATAAGAACAAGAAAAAAAAAAAGAAGAGCTTGGATGAGGCAAGTATAGCCAACAGCATTGAGACCAATTATAGGGACGTCTTGTCCATATCGTCAGGGAATGACACCTTTGAAGATTCATGGATCATGGACTCCGGATGCACTTTTCACATGTGTCCTCATCGAGAAGCCTTCGATGAGTACAAGGCATATGATGGTGGTTCATTTCTTATGAGGAATGATACTTCGTGCAAGACTGTGGGTGTTGGAACCGTGAAAATCAAGATGTTTGATGGCATGATTAGAACCTTGGCAAACGTGCGTCATGTTTCGGGTCTAAGGAAGAATTTGATCTCATTGGGAGCACTTGAATCCAATGGATGCAAATACACGGCTCAAGGTGGAGTCTTGAAGGTGATTAAGGGAGCTTTAGTTGTTCTTAAGGGACAGAGGCACGGGAACCTATATCGACTTATAGGAACCACAGTGCAAGGTGGAGCATCTGTGTCCACGGAAGCTAGCACGAAGATAGATAACACCTATCTATGGCATATGCGTCTTGGGCATATGGGAGAAAGAGGATTGATGGAGCTTCACAAGAGGAATGCACTCCAAGGTATAAAAACATGCAAATTAGATTTCTGCAAATTTTGTGTGTTTGGAAAACAATACAGAGTTCGGTTCAATGCTGCAACTCATACAAGCAAGGGCGTGCTCGAGTATGTACACACGGATGTATGGGGTCCTTCACCGGTAAAGTCAAAAGGGGGGAAGGAATACTTCGTGACATTCATTGATGATTTCTCTCGCAAAGTTTGGGTCTACTTCATGCAATACAAAAGTGAAGTCTTTAAAAAGTTCAAAGAATGGAAAGCTGAAGTTAAGACTTCAATGAGGAAGAAGGTTAAGTGCTTGAGATCGAACAATGGAGGAGAGTACAAATCGACACCATTTGTGGAGCTTTGCAAGAATGAAGGAATTAAATGTCACTTCACAGTTCCGGATACGACCCAACAGAATGGCTTAGCGAAAATGATGAACCGGACCTTATTAGAGAGAGCTCGAAGCATGAGGCTACATGCGGGACTGAGCAAGGAGTTTTGGGCAAAAGTTGTCTGCATGGCATGTTATCTTGTGAATCGGTCTCCATCAACTGCAATTAAATGCAAAATTCCCGAAGAGATATGGACTGGTAAAATTGTCGATTATTCTAATTTAAGAATATTTGATTGTCCTGCTTATGTACATGTGCAGAGTTCAAAGCGCTCGAAATTGGATCCAAAATCAAAACAATGCATATTTCTCGGTTACGAGAAAGGAGTGAAAGGCTACAAATTATGGGATCCAAGTGAGAAGAAAGTTCTGACGAGCAGGGATGTTATATTCTATGAATTTGCAATGTTGAAGTCAAGCTGCATGCCACGCACGGCTGCTGAAGAGGAGAGTGATAAATCTATCGTTAAGGTGGAGCTTGAAAACAAAGAATTTGTAGAGAATGGCAAGTCATCCGATGAAGCTCCGGAAGTCAAAGAAACGGTAGAAGTTCCTCGTACCATTGCAACGGGTCGAGGAAGGCGCACTCCCAAAGCACTGGAGAGGTACGGTTTTGAGGATATGGTTGCTTATGCTCTTACCATAGGCTCTAGCGATCCAAGCTCCTACCATGAAGCTTTGAAAAGTGATCACAAAGAAAAGTGGATGACCGCAATGATGGAGGAGATGGAGTCGTTACAAAAGAATGAGACATGGGAACTTGTGAAGAAGCCCAATGATCGGAATGTCATTCGTTGCAAATGGGTTCTTCGAAGAAAGGAAGCATCAACAGAGAAAGAGCAAGAGAGATACAAGGCCCGACTTGTTGCTAAGGGCTATGCACAGAAAGAGTGGATTGATTACGACGAGATATTTTCCCCGATTGTAAAACACACATCAATTCGTGTTTTACTAGCTATGGTAGCCATGTATGACTTGGACCTTGAGCAGCTAGATGTGAAGACGGTATTCCTTCATGGTGACTTGGAGGAGAAAATTTATGTGGAGCAGCCCAAAGGCTTCAAGGTGGAAGGGAAAGAGGATCATGTCTGTTTGCTCAAGAGATCACTTTATGGTTTGAAGCAATCTCTGAGGCAATGGAATAAAAGGTTTGATTATTTTATGCTTCGTATTGGCTACATGAGGAGTGTGCATGATTCTTGTGTCTACTACAAGGTTTTGGATGATAAGTCGCTTATTCTGTTGATGCTCTATGTTGATAACATGTTGATTGATGCAAGAAAAATGAGAGACGTTATTTCCCTAGAGTCTCAGTTAAGTAATGAGTTGGATATGAAGGATCTTGGTGCTGCAAAGAGGATCATTGGCATTGAAATCTTTCGAGATAGACATGCAAGTAAGCTTTGGGTAAATCAAAAGAAATATGTTGAGAAGGTCTTAGAGCGGTTCAACATGGGTAAAGCTAAACCGGTTAGTACACCCTTAGCAAATCACTTCAAATTATATGAGAAACAATGCCCTGTTTCACATGAGGAAGTTGTAAAGATGTCTTAAGTACCCTATGCCAGCACAGTAGGGAGCCTCATGTATGCGATGGTTTGTAGCAAACCGAATTTGTCTCATGCGGTGAGTCTCGTCAGCCGTTACATGAGTAATCCGGGTAAGGAACATTAGGAAGCTGTTAAGTGGATCTTTCATTATTTGACTAAAACTATCGGAATGGGTTTAATGTTCAGTTCCAAGGGAGGATCGATCGATTTAGTAGGTTATGTTGATTCAGACTTCGTTGGTGATTTGGACAAGCGAAGGTCCATCACGAGATATGTCTTTACTCTTGGCGATGGAGCTATTTCGCGGAAGGCAATGCTTCAACCTACTGTAGCATTGTCTACAACTGAAGCTGAGTATATGGCAGTAATTGAGGCTACGAAGGAGGGAATATGGCTGACTGGTTTGGTCACAGAGTTAAGTATAAAGCAAGAAAGTGTTACATTATATTAAGATAGCCAAAGTGCAATATGTCCCGCGAATAATCAAGTGTTCCATTCCAGAACGAAACACATTGAAGTTTGGTACCACAAAATTCGAGAATTTGTGGAGAATGGTAGCATTGCTTTGAAGAAAATCCATACTAAAGATAATCCCGCAAATATGCTCACGAAGACGGTTACTACAGAGAAGTTCAAGTCTTGCAAGGACTTGATATCTCTCACTCATCATTAAAGTTGATGGAGGCCGCACTGATCCAAGTGCGGGTGTACCTTTAGCGAAGGTACGATGGAGGGAGAGA
Source organism: Eucalyptus grandis (assembly GCF_016545825.1). Taxonomy (NCBI): domain Eukaryota; kingdom Viridiplantae; phylum Streptophyta; class Magnoliopsida; order Myrtales; family Myrtaceae; genus Eucalyptus; species Eucalyptus grandis. The sequence continues at coordinate 40,123,145 of NC_052622.1, read as the reverse complement.
TATATTCATTTTCTTGGTTCAAGTGGAAGCTTGTGGTTTATTCAAGCCAAAGGTGGAGATTTGCTAATGTTGTCTTGAATTCCACAAAATTCAATCGGGAAATCTAGGAAGACTTGAAGATTGCAGGCTATTTGTTTCCTAATATATTTCCTAGATTTGGGTTTCAAATTTGATAATATCTTTATGGTGAAATTCCTTTCCTACTAGGTTTAGGAAAGTGAGGATTTAAAGATCTATTTATTTTAGCGTTGTACCTTGTACTCTTGACATACGCTCAAATAAGAAATCGTCTCTCTCTCTCCCGTGAACGTAGGTGGATCTTTTGCCGAACCACATAAAATCTCCGTGTTCTTGATTATTCTTGTTTAACTTTTCTCATCTAGTTAGGGTGTTCTTCTGCACAATATATGGTCTGATGACTTGATTAGTGATGTCAACATGTACATTGGGTTGATGTGGTGTTCAATGTAATCCATAAATATCACCAATCAACATGTTAGAAGAGGATGTTGCCATAAAGAAGCTTGCAGCAGAGAATCTTATGGACGTGTCAATCAAGCTCATTCCTTTAGATAATAGCAAGCTTAGCTTAGGCTTGATTGACATCTATGATGGTCGAGTGCCCATCCAGGCATTGAGAGAGTCAAGATGGATAATGAGCATTATGACTTGGTTCAAACATCAAGTTAAGATGAAAATTGTTGAGAATATGTATCGAGTTCGAATAAATTTCCTCGTTTGAGTAGGTTTCCTAAATGGGTTCCTATTTTGGATAAGAAATATATATATATATGTATGTATGTATGTATGTATGTATGTATGTATGTATGTATGTATGTATGTATGTATGTATGTATATATACATACACAAACACATTCATGTAAAAGATAAAATTCTACTCCGATATCAAATATAGCGAAGCAAACAAGATGAGCACTAGATTTTCTCTTTGCGAGTTTTCAAAAGTGAGTTCTTTGTGAATTGAGGGATAATACGTGTGAGTTTGCTTTAGGTATAATCTAGATTTGAGAAACACTTGAACGATTGAAACCTCTATATTCTTTAGATTCATAGTGGATTCTTGCCATTGGCTCTTCCCATGGAATACGTACTGATACTTGAATCGAATAATGTAAACTTTTGTTGTTCTTTGTTGTTTTTAATTGATTTACTTTGTTAGAGATATATTTAAGATATTCTATGATTCTGCGATTCTATATATTCTTCTTAATTTATTCTCATTTGTTACTTTAGATAGTCATTATGTAAAGCCTAAAAATAGGCATGTGTACTATTCATTAGTCAATGAATAGAATATTATTTTTCTCTTCATTCACAAATCTCAACTTGGTATCATAACCATTGTTACCTGAGATGCGCCCATTGAGTCTGCTACAAGTTGGCCACCACGACACCAATCGCATCGGCCACGTCTCTACCGATTCTCCATCAAACCAAAGCTTATCTCATGGCATAGTAAGAAATAGGGGTGAGCAGTTCCCGGTTCCTTACAGGTTCCAAGCGGAACCTGGAACCTACCCTCGAGTACAGGTTCCTCATTTTTTGGAACTTGGAACCTACCCTGTCACAGGTTCCGGGGTTGGTTCCAGGTTCCAACGGGTTCTTTTTTTTTTTCATTTTTAGTTTAAAAAAATGGAAATGAATGCAACACTAATAAACAAACTTGTCATTCATCAAAGAGAATATAACACAAACAGCAAACAGCATTTTAGAAGCAATAATAAACAAATTGTTTTAACACTCACGAACAATCCAGTAGTTCGAGCACATGATGGATGAAACGTGCTTTGACAGTGACCATAATTGCTCGTATATATCATCTTCTGGCGCCACCTCTCTAGGATTATGAGCACCAACACCCAAATTGTTTTTCTTCACTTCACCAGCCATGATTGGATCGGCAATACCACTTCTAGAGCTTCCAAGACCCTCACCTACTCAATTAGCCAGTTGCACCCATTAGCCTCTTCCCCTCCGATCATAAGCGATAACGAATGCAATTAAGAAGTCAGACACTATAAGACGAATTCCTCATTCACCACCATTGTTGGCTTAAATGTCATGGGACAGGGAGTTTCCCCATACTCGAGCCACTTAGGAGCTATTAAATGGTACTTAACAAATCGACACATTCATATGCACAGAGAAGATGAAAACTTCAGTACATCATGCACACATGAATGATTAAGCTGCTTGAGCGAAACATTTATCCTAACAAAAGGATCTAGCTACATCAAAACTGTCTTATCTTTTGGATGGAATGAAACCAAGAGCCATAGGGAATAGAGAAAAAATACCTTTCCACCCCATTTTTGACAAAAGCTTATGGCTAACATTATCAGCCTGAATCTTGGCCCTTTCAGCAGCCTCTCTAGCAGCCTTTGGGCAGAGGCATCATTACATGAAGCCAAAAACCTTTCAAGCTCTTCTGGAGGAATGAAGTCGCCCATTTGATGACCTTTCTTGGTGGGTCCTATGAAACAAAACACAAATATGTCATCTTAACTAAGATGCATATAGCAAGACACAAGAAAATAGAAATAACGCTCGCTCGCAAGGAATTGAAAAGCTAACCTTGAAGAGAAGGAGTTGGAGGCATTTCGTCTTTCGATTGTCTAGGTTGTCTCCTCCTCTCCTCCCCCGGGCAGCCTTTTTCATGTAAAATTCCATCATTGCTACAGGATTTGCACTTGCTGTGGAACCTGACTCGCCTGTGTTCAACAAAACTTGATCAAACAACATGTTTAATCGTGCTCACTTAAAAATGCCAAGAAAGCATGGACCGCAAAATGTCTCCGTAGCATGTTGCAATTTAACCACAAAGTACTCACATAGATATCCAAATAATAACACCACTCACTAGTCAATGAATTTTGAGTTGTTTCAAGTAAAATAACATCATTAGATTCAAAGACAACCTGAAATCAATTTGATTTAAAGACAATGATTACATCTAACAAGTTTTTAGAATGTGATACAAGGCACCACATTGCATAATTATAACATAAGCGAAGCAATCAATGATTTCAGTACATTCAGCTTTTCAGATGCTACTCCATTTTACTTTATTCTCTTACATACAAACATCAGATGATCATATTTGTCACTTATCTCGAAGGAAGTATATAAGTAAATTAAGCCAAAATCAGATGAGATGGCAAGTGAAACGAATGTGTAATCACCATTCCTATCCGAAGCAACTCTAGAACCATCTGTAGCTTTATACAATGCTGAAGCAGGAGTTTGGTAATTTGAGCGGTTAGCCTGGCTGTTGATCCTTTGGGAGGCAGCATTCAATCTTGACTCTGGTATACCTACTTCGCCTGCAAAAGGTAAACAGGAGATTAAAACAACTAAAGAAATTTACAACAAAGAATTCTAAATAACCAACTAAAACAAGAATGAGATAGAAAAGAACTTAGATAGATTTTGGATGACTTGCGAAGGAATATTCAACCATTTATAGAATGGAAGATGCACTGATGGCAAATAATGTAAGCTGCAAATACAAAAATGCAAAGGCACAGTCAAAATGAGCAGTATCAGCCTGAAACATGAAATCTAAAATGCAAAGAAACCACCTCATAACTTTCAGGAAAGATCTTCCAAGCACACGTGGTGCAATGATCACTGTCCTTGCTTTGCACATATATATCAAACTGCTGAAAATTATTTGGCCATGCAAAGCTACAAAAAGATAAAGTTTTCCCAAACAAACTAGGTCTGAATTTGAATTCCCAGCTGCTCATTATATAATGGATCCCGAGATCGTCGTCTTTGAATTTACAATGAATTGTTAGAGTTGTTCCGGCTGGCAAACTATTACAAATTATAACATGCGTTCTACCCCAAACATCTTCCGCACAACTTATGAGCAACAAAGAACAAACAAATATGAGTTTCAAAATGACAGAGAGAACACTCACAAGAAGAGGTAAGCGCAGAGGTCAGCGGTGGCGAGGGCGAGCGGTGGTGGTTGAGGGCGAGCGACGGTGGCGTCGAGGGCAAGCGGCGAGCTGCAGCAGCGTCGCTCGGGGAAAGCTTGGAGCTGAGCGAGGGCGCTGCGGGTCGGGGGCTTCGGGGCACGGCGAAGGCAAAGTTGCGGCATCGTGAGCTTCAGGGCACAGCGAAGGCAGAGCAGCGGCGTCGCGGGCTTTAGGGCACGGCGAAAGGAGAGCAGCGACATCGCGAGATTCGGGGCACGGCGAAGGCGAGTTGCGGCATCGCGGGCTTCGGGGCACGGCGAAGGCAGCAGTGGCATCGTGGGCTGCAAGCGAGGCATGGCGAAGGCAGTAGCCGACGGAGCAAGAGCAACGTCGGTGCGGGCTGCAGGCGAGGTGAGGTGCGGCGGGGATGCTACTTGGTGGCGTCGACCAGAGGGCGAAGAGAGAACAGAGGGCAGAGTGTCGTGAGACAATGAGACTAAGTGTTGTGAGAGTAATTTGGGGCACGACGAAGGCAGAGTAGCGGCGGTCACGGCTTAACCCACGGCCAAGGGGGGAAGAGCTCGGTTCGAGCGGAGGTGGTGACGGTTCGGAATAGCAATGGCCCGGACGGTCGAGCGAGCGGCGGCAAGAGGTGGTGACGGTGGCTTGGGGATAGCGGCGGTGCCTCACGGTGGCACGGACGGCGAGACAGCTCGTTGGGCTCAACGGCGAGATTGCTCGTCCGACGAGCAATGGGTGGTGGGGTTCGGTGGCCAAGAGGTGGTGGTGAGTAGGGCATAGGGCGGCGGTGTGGTGATGGGTGAAGCAAAGCAGCCAGCGAGAGGAAGGAAGAAGAAGAAGAAGAAGAAAAAGGGGTTTCGGCCGAGAGAGGGGGAAAGAGGAGAGAGAGAGAGAGAGGGGAAAGAAAAAAGTTGGGGGCGGGGAAGTAACGTGAGGAGGAAAAAGGGGAGAAAAGAGAGAAAAAGAAAGGGAAAGGGGGAAGATTGAATAGAAGGGGGGAAATGACGTGGGGGGATTAGGGTTTTTTTTTTAATGTGGCCGGTTCCGGTTCCTCCGGTTCCGTTTCCCATAGGAACCGGAACCGGAACCGAGAACCGCCGGTTCCCAAAAAGAGAACCGGGAACCGGAACCGGCCCCTTAGAACTGGGAATCGAACCGAAACCTCTGGTTCGGTTCCCCGGTTCCCGGTTCTACCCGAGAACCATGCTCACCCCTAGTAAGAAATGGATCATTGTTTGTTACTCGCTCTAACATAGAAGTAGAATATCGAGCTCTTACTAAGACGACATCAGAGTTGTTATAGTTATAGTGGCTACTAGAAGATATGGGAGTGCGCCATCATAGCAGAACAGTCATTCATTGTGACAATCAAAGTGCTACCCAAATTGCACATAACAATGTTTTTCATTAACGCACCAAGCACATTGAGATAGACTGTCAATTCATCCAATATCACATTCTTCCCGACACCGTTTGTTTTGTCTCTACTTCATTTGTTGCTTTCACCAAGACACATTCACCTAGGCGTTTCCTAGATTTATTTTCCAAACTTAAGTTGACTTCTTTGAAATCATCTTGAGTTTGGGGGTTATTAAAGATATATTTGGGATATTCAATGATTCTATATAGTCTCTTTGATTTATTCTTATGTGTTACTTTAGATAGTCGTTATGTAAAGCTTATAAATAGACACGTGCTATGCATTAGTCAATGAACAGAATATTATTTCTCTTCATTCATTAATCTCAACTTAATTGATAATTTTGTTTTCTTTCGCGTTTGATTTAGTTGCAAATTCATTAATTTCCACGTTACTCGTGTCACAACGATTATCACTAGAAAGTTAGTGGTCGTCTTTTCAAATGACGTCATATACCTAATCTAAATTGAATGAAGCTATCCTATAATACGAGTCTGTCCATTTTTAATAATTATGTCCGCGCTGAACTGTGCATCGGACGACCCTACCCTCTAAATTGAATAATTTTTCTTTGTGGGTGACGTATCAAAATTCGGTTCAGCCAATCTGCTTATTTCTTGGGCAATAAATAAGTCTTCGAGAAGCCCACTAAAAAACTTCGTAGTATTTCTTTGACTAAACAACATAGACCATAAGTCACGGAACCGCACACTCCAAGATTTTCCAGCATTAACTTCGACAAAACAACATCGATGTTGATGGGCTGTCTTGCGCGCGAAGGAATCATCTCTGAAATTGAACCCTATAAGAAGCCAACAGGAAAACAAGCCATTCTCACAAGTTCTCACTTAGCCACTACACAAGAAGAGTGCTTCTATCTGTGTGAGAGCGGGCGACTGTGTTTCGATAGATGGGTGAAGAATTGAAGCTATTTGGTGTGTGGGGGAGCCCGTTTAGCCGGCGAATCGAGATAGCTCTAAAGATCAAAGGTGTTGAATATGAGTACTTAGAGGAAGACATATTCCACAACAAGAGCGCTTTACTTCTCAAGTACAACCCTGTGCACAAGAAGATACCCGTGCTTGTCCACAATGGCAAACCCATCGCAGAGTCTCAGGTGATTCTTGAGTACATCGACGAGACATGGAATGACAACCCGATATTGCCACGAGATCCGTACAAGAGAGCAATGGCCCGTTTCTGGGCTAAGTTCATTGATGAAAAGGTAATCGTCTTGTCTTAAAATTGAGCTTGATGCTCTCCTCCACTTACTCATTTGGGTTGTGTTAACACGTAATAGTGCAATGGTTCTAATCTAATTAAGATGAGATGTAACTCCAAGTCCTCCTAGCAAAGGCTTCCTTGACTTCTCTTGAAAGGACCACATCGCATCTTCATAAGATTTGAGATTATACTAAACAAAAGAGAAAAGATTGAGGATTTGTTACATTCTGTGTACAAAAAAGCCATTTAGAGCTTGAATTTCCGATGTAATCTTCATTTCAATAATAATAGTCTTAGACTTTGATCACCACCAAAGTCTAAGTTTTTGAGTTGGAATTGGTGACCACGTCTCTAGTTAGATCTAATTCATGATCACAAGATCTGTTGACCAAGCAAAGTTTATTCTTTATACTGTAAACAGTGCGTGCCAGCTATCTGGAAATCCCTTACGAGCGTAGGGCCCGAAAAGGAAAAGGCAAATGAGGAAGCATGTGAGCTCTTGAGTACTCTTGAAGGCGAGCTCAAAGGCAAGAAGTTCTTCGGAGGCGAGACCGTCGGGTTCGTCGATATCGTGGCCAGCTTCATCGGCCACTGGGTCGGCGCCGTCCAAGAAGCCGCCGGGTTCGACTTCCTGACTGAGGACAAGTTCCCAGTGCTGTACAAGTGGGCCGAAGAGTTTAAGAATTGCCCTGTCATCAAGGAGAATCTGCCTCCAAGGGACAAGATCTTGGCCGACTTCAAGGCTCGACTCGAGATGATAACTAGCTCTTACAAAAATAAGGTGTGAGTTTCGGGTCATCCTCGGGTCGTAGTTTGATTGGGTTCTTGTGTTTGTGTTATGGCATTTTGGGTTGTAATAAAGCTGATCCGAGCGGTTGTTAGGAGTCTATGGCATCTTGACAGTGATGGTCAGAAATAATGAAAAAATCATAATAGTTAAGCGTCATTTAGCTGTGATTTTGTGGTGTCCCACGTGCTATATATATATATGTCCTTCCTATGGAATAAATGAAAATCCAAATGCCTTGTTCCTCCTTGTCCGTGTAAATCAAATTGTTATATTTTTTGTATTTGTTAGTACAACAGTATTTAAACTACTGTAAAAATAACAGTTTTTGGTAAATCACAAATACTTGGAGTAAACGCAATTATATATAGTGATATCTCTATTTATAATTGCACAATATGTCGATAAAAAGTACACTTCATTGACTCATTGTTTATTTTCTTCACTATCCACGTTGAACGGTATGTTCGATGACCTTATATTTAAATTCAATATTTTTTTTTTTTTGTGTGCACGATGCATGAAATTCAGTTCAGTCAATCTTCAACATTTTCGTCGTATTGAATTTGTCTAATTATCATAAAACGATAAGTCTTCGAACCACCAACTCCAGAATTTTCTAAGCATTGGATTTGACCAAACAATGTGGATGTTGATGGGCTGACTTACGCGCTAAGGAAACATCACCCAAATTGAACTCCATAAGAAGCCAAACAAAAAACAAGCGACTCTCTCAAGTTCTTACTTAGCTAAATAACTACTACCCAAGAAGAGCGTTTCTCGGCGTCTGTTGGAGCGTGAGACCGTGTTCGGACAGATGGGTGAAGAATTGAAGTTATTGGGTGCATGGGGAGCCCGTTTAGCTGGCGAGTCGAGATAGCTCTGAAGATGAAAGGTGTCAAATATGAGTACTCGGAGGAGGACATACACCACAGCAAGAGCCCTGCGCTTCTCAAGTACAACCCTGTGCACAAGAAGATACCCGTGCTCGTCCACAACGGCAAACCCATCGTGGAGTCTCACGTGATTCTTGAATACATCGACGAGACATGGAAGGACAACCTGAGATAGCTAGTATAAGCACCTAGAGGGGGGTGAATAGGTGCACAAACAATTTATCGAGATACGGAAGCGATTCTTGGCAAACGATAGAAAGGAAATTCTCTCTTGATTAACAAAATGACATACGATCAAGGAAAAGAGAGTAAGGAAGAGAAAATTGAACACAGGATTTATAGTGGTTCGGCTTATTCCAAGCCTACGTCCACTCTTCCGCACTGACAGCCCACCGGCTGGATTTCACTATGATCAAAAGAGAAGTTACAGCACAGCTTTGCCTTGATTCCACAAAGTGTAGATGTTCTACCACACCTCCTCAAGGTTTCTCACAAATATAGACTCTCTTTTGTATACAAGTATTCGCTCAAAGTGATTGTCTAAACAACAAGGAGCTTCAGACTTTGGAATTCTTTTATCGCGCACACCTTGAACAACTAAGAACGTCTTCCTTATATACTCCTTTATGCCATCATACCCGTTGGCACTTACCAAAGGAATTCCTCCAATCTACCCGTTGGACGGAATCAATTAGGAAGATTGTTCGAGCTATTAAAGGAACGTGTCGATAGCCCATCAATCATGTTCGCCCATACAATCAGGATCTCGGTTTCCATAAGTAGAACCTTCCAAGAATATTTAGGCAATCATCGAATCTTCAATCTCGAATCAATCAAATCAAAGGATTCAGTTACGTCTTTTCCAGCCACAAGATCTTCTCCAATTGATAAGGTTGAATCATTAACGAAACATCCAGGTCTGGATAACCTTTCTTCAACGGATTAGAGACTATCAATGAGGATAGACTTTGAGTCTTGAGTCTGGCTGTCCGGAGGTCTTCAGACTTTAAATATCAGAGTCTGCAAACCTTCAGACTAGACTGATGGAAACGTTTTGTCAGCTTCAAAACACTTCAAGAAGATTTCTCCAACAATCTCCCCCTTTTTGATGGTGACAAAACTTTCCTGCAGATTTGGACAACTTTAACCTGCAAAACATTTCTCAAACACATATGCATATCTTAAATGGCTAAATGAATAACACTAGAATCTGCAACCACAGAAAATAGGTTAGTCTAGTATACGATAAAGCCATCCATAAGATATCAATAGTAGTTAATAAAAGCAGTCAAGTCCAAGTCTAGTTCGGTTCTCATCCGACACAAAAGTCAAAGTCAAACAAAACAATCCAACAAACAGTCCACACAATTAAAAGTTTAACAATTGAAAGTTTAATCAAATCTTGCATCTCTCCCCCTTTTTGTCAGCATTAAAAAGGTTGAGATGAAGATAGAATGAAGCCAAGATTGCTTGGGAACGCGGACAAGCTAGAAATCTCCCATAGACTGAACGATGCCTTTCAGCCTTTTCAAGTCTTCCTTCAGATGTGCAATCTCCTCACCCTTGGCATTGGCCTGAATCTGAATAGAGAGGGCTTGGATCTTATCATTCAATGAACATGAAGAAACTTGACCCGCATTCTGCAAGTTTTGAACCTCGCATCCCAAGGCATAAATTTGACCTTTCATCTCCAAAAGAGTATCCATGATTCTGCAAAAATCTGTTGCATTATCAGTCTGAGTACTCGCTTCGGCCCGTTCTGATGGAGTAAATGCAGACGATGGTAGATCAGCATAATCTCGCAGGTTTGGCGATGAAACTTCATGACCTTCTTCTGGAAACTGAGAGGCATAAACATCCTCTGGGTCTGCAGGTGAGCGACTGACTTCTTCACTTGCATCAAGATATGAAGACTTCCCTCCTTTCTCTTGATCTCCCCCTGTTTCCATGCCTACCGGTGGAGAAGAGAGTTCCTCAGGTTCTCCTTCTTCTTTTCTTTCTTCTTCATGTCTTTTCTCCTCTCGCTTCTTTTTCAGCTTCTCTTTCTTCTTCTTCCTTCTCCTCTGCATCCTTCTCCTCTCGCTTCTTTCGTCATTTGTTCCGATTCTTTCGTGGAACAGACCACTTAAATTCTTCAAAGCCATTGCGAGAGATGGTGATGTCTTCCTCATCATCTTCATCCTCTACGAGGAGAGCTCTTCTTCTTTTGGATGGAGCAACCATGGGCTCCTTCCCTTTTCTTTTAGCTGCGAAGAGATTTGATGAGTTTTGGCAGAGTCTTCTCCTTGAATTTCTCCAACTCCTTGCTCAGTTCCTTCAAACGCATTTTGGTCACCATTTTCAGTCCTACCACCATATGATCGCATGGTCGAACACAAAAGATTTGCGGAGGCTGAATATTCAAATGTCTGAATAACTTCGTAACAAGGCTTGGGTAAGGGAGTTGACCTCTGTCCTTCATCATTGCTCTATACATGTGAAACATAATAGTGTGAGGGAGAGAAAACTTTTTCCCAAAGAGGATGGCATACATCAGCTTTGCCTCTGAACTTGAAACATCAGTTTTGGAAGTTGATTTCGGTCGGAGGCAATTGATCACGATCTTGTGAAGCAAGATGTTGAATGCACTCATCCTTAAGTAGGTGATCTTCTCATCTGTTCTCCTGTCCTTCACCAGTTCCAGTGTGGCCCGAGCAATGGAAACTTTGATTGGTTGATATCTTCCTCTTTCAACTCCTAACACATCCGCCAAAGATATTCATATCCACAACATAGTCTTGGTCTTTGACACTGAAAGAGAATCTATTCGCATCCAAAAGCTAAGATTTGAATAGAAATATGCAGTTAATCCAAAGATAGGCCTCTCGTAGTGTCGGAGCGGAACTTTTCAAGTTGAAGATAACTGAACTTTTCTCTCAAGTTCACATTCACAAAGATCCGAAAATCAAAATCCACACTCCTAGGGTTTATTACCCCACGCTTCAGCAATTTCGAGTACAAATCCTTATGTTCCTTCGATCTGAACAAATCTCCCCTTTTTCCTTGATTTTCAACTGCAATACCCATTTTCGGTTGAAATTGGCTGTACAATTTGTCATCATCATTCCCATCTACAGGATTCGGCCCCCAGTCACGAGGATCACTTGGGATATTCGCAAGGGTTTCCTCAGCCACCCCTTTACGAGCAATTCCCAAACTTTCCATTTTTCGCAGAAAGATATATTCGTTCTTATATCCTTTGTCTTTAAGAAAATCATCAACATAGTTCAAAGGAGTACGAGTTCCTTTTAAGGCACGATATAGCTTGTAAATATAAGCAAGCTTTTGAACTCTTACAGGGTCTGCATCCTCGATGATTTCTTCCTGTTGTTGATGATCAACGCCTTGAGGACTAGATGGAGGAGAATGACGCTGTTGAGAATGTTGTGGGCTCGGTTGCTGTTCGGGAGACACTTCTTCTTGATGAAGATCGAAGTGCGTAGGCCCCTCACTCATTCGTTGTGGTCCCCGCTTGCGATTCTCGAAGACTTTCTTGAAGATAACATCTTTCTCGGTTTTGGAAGATTCCTTGCTTGACTTTCTCAAGAAAGATGACAACTTTTTGAAGATTAAACAAAGAAGACAAATGGGAATGGAGGATCGATGCTTTCTAGGGTTTTTGAGAGTAAAGTGAAGAGGAATCAACAGTGCACTAGGGGTGAGCAGCGGTTCGGGGTCGACCACTGGACCAACCCTGACCGGCCCAACCCCGCGGTCTGGTCCGGTTTCAAGGGGACTGGTCGGTCCTTGGTCCTGAAATTTCAGGACCAACACCGTGTGCGGGTTGGTCCTCGGTCCTAAGAGTTTTGGGTTGGTCCAACCCGGACCAACCCCGTTTATTATTTATATTATATTATTTATATTTTTTTATATTTTTTTTGGTAAGGAATAATTCTTTTATATATTAAAACGGTCAAACCTAAGTAAAATTAGGTTAAAGTTGACTCCTCGGCTCACCGTCTTGGACAAACGCAATCCAAAAGGCGTGATTTACGCCGTCAAGGTCTTCGTCTTCACGGCGTCCTCCGAGTCCAAACTCCAAAGAATGTTCTCCGAGTCCACAATCCAGTGTTCTTCACCGTGAAGACCATGGAGTCTTCACGGTGACGGACTCGCAACGTCCAAAACGGTGGAAAGTCTACGCCGTAAATCTCCTCGCGGCTTCCTTCCCCAAGGTATGTTCTCTTCCATTTTGTCTTCTTTGTTCTTCAAATTTGCCAAAATCAAAAGTAACAGCATCCTTGCTCGCCTCACAGTTGCCCGTGCCGCTCGCGCCGCTCACCGCTCGCGCCGCTGCGCTTGCTACAAGCCCTTTGCTGCCGTTGCTGGCCTCACTCAACCCTCGCCACTCGCCACTCACCGCTAGCCTTGCTTAACGCTCGCCGCTCACCGCTAGCCTCGCTCAACTCTTGCCGCTCGCCGGTGACGCTCGCCCCACTCGATGCTCGCACTTGCCGCTCGCGCTCGCCACTCGCGTCGGTCGCCTCGCTTATCGCCGAGGAAATCGAAGGAAAAGAAGAAGCCCTAATTAGAAACCCTAACGCTCGCTCGCCCTTGCTTTCCGAACACAACTTGGCTAGTGAGTTCTACTTTGTGCTTCATTTGAGATCTTCAACCTCATGTATGCTCTTGATTTGTGTTGATTTGTTTTTTCCATGTTTGCTTCGTGTACGTGACCGGTTTGGCTAGGTATTAGTCGCCACTCGCCACTCACCGCTAGCCTTGCTTAACGCTCGCCGCTCGCCGCTAGCCTCGCTCAACTCTTGCCGCTCGCCGGTTAACGCTCGCCCCACTCGATGCTCGCACTTGCCGCTCACCACTCGCGCCGGTCGCCTTGCTTATCGCCGAGTAAATCAGAAGGAAAAAGAAGAATCCCTAATTAGAAACCTAATGGTATTTATAGTTTAGTTGCACAATGCCGCATTGTTGGTGGATGTTCCTAATCTTGCAGAGTTGGATGTTCGATTTGCTTTTTGTGAAGGAATTGATTTTACTTGAGGACAATAAGAATCTGGACCGAATCGGACAGGGATTACTGATTTAATATTGTGGAGAGATGTCGAAAATCGACACTCTGGTTTGGTGTAGGGTCTCTCTGCTTCTTGTCTTCTTGCTTTGCTCAAGGAATCAGCTTCAGGTGTGATGAAGTCATTTTTTGTTTGTTTGGCTTATGTCTACATGGGTTTTTGATTGCAAGAGCACCTGGTGAAGGGTGATATCTGATTATCTTCGTGATGGCTTATGTTATAAGCATTTTCTCTGCAATTTGCCAACTGGGGCTTCTCTTGTTGGGGTTATCTTTCTTCTCCAATTCCATCTGTCAAAGGTATAGTCTCACTCTAGTGTTTGCTCTGTTTCTCCATTTGGATAAATTTGTGAGCTAAGGTGCAGCGCTGATGCAGGAATAATATTGAGAAGAGGCGTGACATCCAGTTAAAAGAAGATGACATCTTGAGAGTGGCTAGATTGATACTTCCTGCTGCTAATCTCGCAATTTCAAAGAGGCGAGAGCTTTTCTCGGGAGAGCCATCCATGACCCTAAAAGTATGTCGTGGTGGTGGGCTAGTATTCAATATTCATGTTCAATCCTTATGTGCAGATTGCTTAGGTCGTTCATCCTTGATCGACTTTTTTGTTTTTTTCCTGATCAGGTAGCTCCGTTTCTCCTTCTTGGAGCTGAATATGGCCATCTCATCACGCTTCGGAGGCTATGCGCAATTGGTTAGTGAGAGCAAGCTCATAATTGTACTGCACCAAAGTGAGAACCTGTTTTGCAATGAATATTAATGCCTTATTCTTTTTTACTTTGAGCAGGGTTCTTTGTCAGCTTCACCGCCCCGAAACTATACTTGCGCTATTCAGCTCGGATAAGCCAAAAAGGTACATACGTTTGCTGATAACGTATATAAATTTTACCTGCTTATGCTTATAGACTAAGCGTACCTCGGTTTGTATAGTTGAGTGCTCCAAATGGTGGGTTCTTGAAGCGTGGGTTGCTTGCTCCCACAAGAAAATCGTGGCCGCATCAGCAATCATGGCCTTCTGGAACCTGACGACTATAAAAACTCGCTTGCTCACAGGTGAACTTAAAAAGACGAGTCTCTGAAATTTAAGACACGGTGTAGACTTTTGTGAAGTAGTTGTTGACGACTAAACTTGTTCAGAGCATCAGTGTCTACTTAACTTGACAGTTTGGTATTGGTCTCTTGACAGCGTTCATATCTGTCGTGGTTCTGCGTTACCATCGACAACATTCGGGAGCAAATCTTGAAGTAGCTGCAGAAGCTGAAAAGGAAGATTTAGCACAGGAGCAGCCGGACAAGGCTATAGTTGTCGCAGAAAAAGATGTCCTGTGACTAGTGCCGAGGCTTTATCAGCGACATCCGAGACACTGTTGTACTGTCCGAGGAGCGTTGTAGATCTTGCAATGCGAAAATGGGTTCTCCCCCTCCGGTGAATAATCTGTCTGTAAAACTAATACCTTTTCTGTATAATGTATATTCTATTCAAATCACTATGGCTCTTGCAATTTTGGAATGCGGGCATTTAGATAGACCGTAGAGTTAGGCCTGTTTTCCTTCTGTCCTAGTGGCTTATCTACTGTTGGAGAAGAACCTGGGAAGCTTTGTGTTTGATCTAGTTATGTATATGCATGATGAAAAAAATTCATTAGATCTAGTTATGTATATACAAGACGAAAAAAAATTATTGAGATACTTTTTTTTGTCTTATATGCTACATTGTCGATTTCATACACTGATTGAGATACTTTTGTATGTTTACTTTTTTAGGGAGTACGAAAAAAAAAAAGATGAAAAAAATTATAGATCGGTCCCGGGTTGACCCTGGAACCGGACCGAACCCATTGGGTTGGTCCGGTCCTTGGTCCCAGGCTTAATAGGGTCGGTCCTTGGTCCTAAAAATTGAGGACCGACACTGTACGGGTTGGTCCTAGGGTTAGGGGGTGGCCCGGACCAACCCGGACCATGCTCACCCCTACAGTGCACGATCGGTTAAAAAGAGAGATAAACGAACTGTCACAAAGGAAATAAAAAGATGCATTTTCAAAATAACTGTCTTTTTCCGTGAAAATAGTCATTTTAAAATTAACTTCTTTTTGGAAAAGGAAACGATGCAAAAATTACGCCGATTAAAGATAGCAATAAAACACGGTTACCAATCGTACCTTTTCAAGATAAGATTCGAGAGAGAGAGAAAGACTAACTTACAGTCTGACGGTCGTACCAAGACTAACTTAAAGTCTTGTATGTCTGAGTCTGAAAGTCTTTAGACTTTGATCTCCTCATACCTTAAAATGTTGAGTCTGGAACGGATGGTTTCGAACTGATTTTTCTCCAACGGCTTTGTGAATATATCCGCCAGTTGGTTCTTTGAGTCAACAAATTGAATTGAAACATCTCCATTTTGAACATGGTCTCTAATAAAGTGATGTCGAATCTCTATATGCTTCGCTCTTGAGTGTAGAATTGGATTTTTGGTGAGATTGATAGCGATGGTGTTGTCGCAATTAATCTCCATGCATGAGTCTTCAATTCCAAAGTCTCTCAGCTGTTGTTTCATCCACGGAATTTGCAAACAACAACTTCCGAGAGCTACATACTCGCAGCTGAGAGAGCTACTCGTACTTTGCTTTCTTGAAAACCAAGACACCGTCCCCCTCCAAGTAGTTGACAAGTACCCGAGGTGTTCTTTCTATCGACTTCGCATCCAAAGCAAGGTCTGCGTCTGAATATCCAAGAAGAGTAAAGTCTCCCCTTTTTGGATACCAGAGACCAAAGCTTGAAGTTGATGAGATATATTTGATAATACGCTTTGCTGCATTTAAATGAGATTCTTTTGGGTCTGATTGAAATCAGCACGATGCAAACACTAAACAAAATGTCAGGTCTAGAAAGCGATAAGATAAAGAAGAGATCCGATGATACTCTGTACAGCTTTTGATCGACTTTCTTCCCTTCTTCATCTTTGTCTATCTTCAAGGAACTTGACATTGGTATGTCAGCCTTTTTGCAATTGTCCAAACCAAACTTTTTGATAAGATCATTTGCATACTTTTCTTGATAATAAAAGTTCCTTCCTCCAATTGTTTTATTTGAAGTCCAAGAAAGAAGGTTAACTCACCCATCATGCTCATTTCAAATTCTTCCCGCATAGTCTTAGAAAATTTCTTGCACGTACTTTCATTAAAGGGATCCAAAGATAATATCATCGACATATATTTGAACAAGCAGAAAACTTTTGCTTTCTCTTTTAATAAAAAGAGTAGTGTCCACTTTACCTTTAACAAATCCATTTTGAATTAAAAACTTACTTAATCTGTCATATCAAGCTCGAGGTGCTTGCTTTAAGCCATATAAGGCCTTTTTGAGTCTGAATACTGAGTCTGGTTTCCTTGGGTCTTCAAACCCCGGTGGTTGTTCCACATAGACTTCCTCATGGATGAATCCATTTAGGAAGGCACTTTTGACGTCCATTTGAAATAACCTGAAATTTTTATGACAAGCAAATGCAAGTAATAAACGAATTGCTTCTAACCTTACTACCGGTGCATAAGTCTCATCATAGTCGATCCCTTCTTCTTGTGTGTATCCTTTGGCCACGAGTCTTGCTTTGTTTCTTACGACTTTACCTTTCTCGTCCATCTTGTTTCGAAAACCCATTTAGCTCCAACAACCGATTTACCTTTCGGTTTTGGAGTTAATTCCCGACATCATTAATTTTGAATTGTCTGAGTTCTTCTTGTATAGCTTCAATCCAACTTTCATCGGATAAAGCTTCTTCTATGCTCTTGGGTTCTATTTCAAAATAAGAGCCACGGCACTAGACTCTTCTCGCCTTTTGGATCTTGTGCGAATTCCTTCATAGATGTCGCCAATAATAAGATCTTTGGGATGACTGGACTTATGTTTCCGTTGCTGGTTAATTTATCGATTGATGATCACTTCCTTCACTTGAATCTTCAACAGTCACTTGTTGATAATCCTTCAAAGTCTGAACTGCTTCTTGAGATTTAGACTTCGTAGAGTCTGGAGCAGATTCAGTCTCTTCGAGATGAGTCTGAATAAATTCACTTTGTGTAGAATCTTGGAATTTGACATTCATTGATTCTTCCACGCTTTGAGTCTTCTTGTTGTAGACTCAGTACGCTTTGCTTGTGGTTGAATATCCAAGGAAGATGCCTTCATCTGACTTTTCTTCAAACTTACCAACTTGATCATTTGCATTTTTCAATATGAAACATTTGCATCCGAATACATGAAAATACGAAACAATTGGCTTCTTTTCTTTAAATAGTTCATAAGGGGTTTTTTCTAGAATAGGCCTTAGAAAGACTCTATTGATAATATAACATGATGTTGAAACTGCTTCAGCCCAAAAACGTAAAGAGATATTGCTTTCAATTAAAAGAGTTCTAGCCATGTCTTGAAGAGATCTATTCTTTCTTTCCACGACTCCGTTTTGCTATGGAGTATATGGAGAGGAGAACAAATGTTGAAAACCAGATTCATCTACAAAATTTTGTAAAGTCTTGATTTTCAAATTCACCTCCATGGTCTGTTTTTATACTTGAAATGACATACCCTTTTTCATTTTGAACCTTCTTAGCAAATTTTTCAAAGTAAGAGAAAGTTTCAGACTTACTTGCCAAGAAATATACCCAAGTAAATCGTGAGTAGTCATCCACAATTACTAGGCAATATTTCTTACCTCCAATGCTCTGCGTTCTTGTTGGTCCGAAGAGATCCATATGCAAGAGCTGCAGTACACGATTAGTGGAAACTTGATTTATTGGTTTAAAGGAATTTCTTACCTATTTTCCCAATATACATGGTGTACATAGATCGGACTTTTGATATGATAAATTGGGTAAACCACGAACAAGCTTCTTTGCTGAGATTTTGGCTATCTCGCTTCATGTTGATATGCCCAAGCTTTTTGTGCCATAAGTTCGCTTCGTCTTGGATTGAGATTAGACATTGCGATTCATTTGGTTTTACGTCCAAGAGGTAGATATTCCCATGTCTTCGACCCATGAATGACTGAGTAGAATCTTTACTGGTTCCTAAACAAATACCCTCTTGAAAGTTGATTCTAAAACCGGCATCACAAAGCCGACGATGCGAGCGGTTGTAATTGAGCCCTTCAACTAAAGAAACATTGCTTATTGTGAGGTTCCCAATCTTTACAGTTCCAAATCCTACTATTTTTCCTTTGCTGTTTCCTCCAAATGAGACTTTTCCACCATTCATTTGAGCGAGCTTTATGAAGTAATTTGAATCCCCTGTCATGTGTCTCGAGCATCCACTATCCAGATACCATTTTACTTTTTTCTTGATAGTGACCTGCATTCAAAAAGAAACTCAAGCTTTCTTTGGTACCCATATTTTCTTGGGTCCTTTTGAGTTAGTCTGATATACGGTTTTTGCCCAGACTTTATTGACAGGTCTCCAAACCATAGGACATTCTTTCTCAAAATGATCTGTTCTATTGCATTTTGAACATCTAAGAGCATTGCGACCTACTGGTTTTACAAAGTTCCTTTCAAAATGATTTTTGTAGGCACCTCTTGTGGGTCTTTGCTTGATCCTTTCCTTTACTTTAGGAAAATCAATTAAAGGAATGGTTTCAGCAGTCATTCCCAAACTAGATTTATTGAAATAAAGTCTTTGAATTGAAAGTATTTTCTCCAGTTTTCAGAACCTAGAGAAAATCTTTTGGAAATATTTGAAATATCATTTTTTAAGAAAGCATTTTCTTTTAAAATATTATTTTCACTTTCTTTGAGAGAAGAAACGTTCTGGTCTAAGCATTTCACTTTTTCTTCCAAAGCATTCTCATGATGTTTTAAAGCAGAATTTTCTTTTTTGAGTTCGGAAATTCTTTTAAGAGAAGTCTTAAGACTAAAACATAATTCATCAATGTATTTTGAAACTTTAATAGGGATTTTGAAGTTACTTACCTCGAATTCACTTTCTGAATCAATCGCCTCTCGAGTTTGATTCTCGAATCCGATTGTGCCATTAGACATATATTGGCATAATCATCATCACTATCTTCACACTCCGTATCACTCCAGGTTTCAGCTTTGAGAGCTTTTCGATATTTTTCAGTTTTTCCTTTCTTCTTTTTCAGAAGAGGACAGTTGGGTCTGATGTGTCCCTTTTTCTTGCATTCAAAGCAGACTATATCTTTGTTTGATTCATCATCTTCAGCAAACTTTGTCTATTGCTTCTGAAAACTTTGTTTCTTTGAATTGAATCTTCTTCCTTTTCTGTTTAGCTTTCTGAATCTTCTTATCATATGAGCAAGTTCTTCATCATCCATGTCGTCTTCTTTGTAATCTTTGCATCGAATCATCATTAGATTTTAATGCAATAGATTTCTTACCTTTAGGGTCTTCGTCTTCATTGATTCGTTCCACTTCATAAGATTGAAGAGTCCCAACCAACTCATCGACAGACAGTGGCATGATTCTTTGGGTCTCTCTAATTGAGGTCTTTATGTGATTCCAATCCTTGGAGAGTCCACGCAGTAACTTGTTTACTTTCATGGGATCAGAAATTGGTTGACCTTGATTTTCAAGACCATTTACGATATCTCGTAAAACGACTAAAATGTCGCTTATAGATTCTCCTGGTTTCATTCTAAAGGCTTCGTATTGACCGAGAAGAATGTTGATTCTTGTCTCTTTCACTCGATCGGTTTCTTCATAAGTAATGTGCAAACTATCCCAAACTTCTTTGGCTGTATCACAGGAAGATATTCTGTTATATTCAGTAGGTGATAAAGCACAATATAAAGAATAAATTGCTTTTGCATCAAGAGCTTGTCTCTTGATTATCTCTTCCTGAGTCATTTCGCTAGACTCAACAGAGTCTTTTCCTCTTTCTGAGATAGGAGCAGCTTTGGGAACAATTCCTTTTCTACAACGTCCCATTCCGAGGGATCCTTTGATCTTAAGAACGCCTTCATCTTGTTTTTCCATATGTTGTATTCATTTCCATCAAAGTAAGGCGGTCTGGTGTTGCTTTGCCCTTCTACCAGCCCTAGAGCCAACATACTAGCCATGGATCTTTTACTCTGAAGTAAAACACTTCAAACAAAGTGAGCACACGGGCTCTGATACCAATTGAGATAGCTAGTATAAGCACCTAGAAGGGGGTGAATGGGTGCACAAACAATTTATCGAGATACGGAAGCGATTCTTGGCAAACGATAGAAAGGAAATTCTCTTGATTAACAAAATGAAATACGATCAAGGTAAAGAGAGTAAGGAAGAGAAAATTGAACACAGGATTTATAGTGGTTCGGCTTATTCCAAGCCTACGTCCACTCTTCCGCACTGACAGCCCACCGGCTGGATTTCACTATAATCAAAAGAGAAGTTACAACACAGCTTTGCCTTGATTCCACAAAGTAGATGTTCTACCACACCTCCTCAAGGTTTCTCACAAATATAGACTCTCTTTTGTATACAAGTATTCGCTCAAAGTGATTGTCTAAACAACAAGGAGCTTCGTGACTTTGGAATTCTTCTATCGCGCACACCTTGAACAACTAAGAACGTCTTCCTTATATACTCCTTTATGCCATCATACCCGTTGGCACTTACCAAAGGAATTCCTCCAATCTATTCGTTGGACAGAATCAATTAGGAAGATTGTTCGAGCTATTAAAGGAACGTGTCGATAGCCCATCAATCATGTTCGGCCATACAATCAGGATCTCGGTTTCCATAAGTAGAACCTTCCAAGAATATTTAGGCAATCATCGAATCTTCAATCATTGAATCAATCTCGATCAATCAAAGGATTCAGTTACGTCTTTTCCAGCCATGAGATCTTCTCCAGTTGATAA
This sequence comes from Eucalyptus grandis, assembly GCF_016545825.1. Classification (NCBI taxonomy): domain Eukaryota; kingdom Viridiplantae; phylum Streptophyta; class Magnoliopsida; order Myrtales; family Myrtaceae; genus Eucalyptus; species Eucalyptus grandis. The sequence goes on along the minus strand of NC_052622.1, from coordinate 40,101,931 downwards.
GGTTGAATCCTTAACGAAACATCCAGGTCTGGATAACTTTTCTTCAACAGATTAGAGACTATCGATGAGGATAGATTTTGAGTCTTGAGTCTGGCTGTCCGGAGGTCTTCAGACTTTAAATATCAGAGTCTGCAAACCTTCAGACTAGACTGATGGAAACGTTTTGTCAGCTTCAAAACACTTCAAGAAGATTTCTCCAACACAACCCAATCTTGCCACGAGATCCATACAAGAGAGCAATGGCTCGTTTCTGGGCCAAGTTCTTGGATGAAAAGGTAATCATTCTCATCTTTAAATTGAGCTTGATGCTCTTTGTAACGTATTGATTCAGGTTGTGTGTTGACACTTAATATGCAAAAGTTGAGTGAACACCAAAGGCTTAATGAGCCAAGCAGAGTTAAGAGCTGGAAGATGTTATTAATTCATTGCGGGATAAACGGGGTTGGCTTTGACTGGTGCGGAAGACATTGAAAAGTGCGAGATTGGAAACTGTGAAGTATGATAGGCTAGCTGAATCTTACGCTCGAGTACTCGTAGTGCCTGTATTTGCTGGGTATACGTCTGGGTTTTTGAAAGACTAAGCATTCGAAAAGTCAGGTGTTGTCCAAAACCATTTCTATAATTTAAGTCCTTCGCTCGTTTGAGGAACCCAGATTCTACACTAAAGCTTGCCCTAGAACACATAAGCCTCTCGTATTTCCAATCCCTAAGATTTTAATTTGATACCCATAAACGACCGACTGAGTTTATTATCCTTTTCTAATGTCTGGATTAGCGATTGTCTTAAAAATAACCTAATACAGCTAGTCTTAAAGGGAAAAAGAATATGCATGTTCTTAACATCATGAACGTGCTTCGGAAACCAAGTAATCAAATTGGGAGTCATAGACCTCGATTATTAAAAGGCAATAGAGTCATTATGCACAATCTCGAAAGGACCATATTGCATTTGCATAAAATTCGAGATTATATTGCACAAAAGAAAAAAAGTCGAGGATTTATTACATTATGGGTACAAAAATAATTAAGGCTTAAATTTTCAATGCAACTTTCCTTTCGATGATAATAATAATTCCAGACTTCGATCACTAGAGTCTTGAGTTTTCGAGTTACAATTACGGACCACAACCTCTCTAGTAAGATCTACCTCCTGATCAGTATATCATTTCACCATAAAAAGTTTGTTTTTTCCACTATGAACAGTGCATGCAAACTCTCTGGAAATCCTTCACGAGCATAGGGGCCGAAAGGGAAAAGATGCATGAAGAAGCACGTCAGCTTTTAAGCACTCTCGAAGGCGAGCTCAAGGGCAAGAAGTTCTTCGGAGGGGAGACTGTCGGGTTCATCGACATCATGGCCAATTTCGTCGGATATTGGGTTGGAGTCATCCAAGAAGCGGTCGGAGCCGACGTCCTGACCGAGGGCGAGTTCCCGTTGCTGTGCAAGTGGGCCGAAGAGTTTCAGAACTGCCCGGTCATCAAAGAGAATCTTCCTCTAAAAGACAAGCTCTTGGCCTTCTTCAAGGTACAAGCAGAGATGATAACTAGCTTTTATAAGAATAAAGCGTGAGTTTTGGGTCTTCCTTGGGTTGTGGTTTGATTGGGTTCTTTGTGTTTGTGTTATGCCATTTTTGGTTCTAATAAAAGTTTATTCGAATGTTATTTTAGGAGTCCGTTGCTTCTTGATAGTGATGGTCCGTGATAATGATGAATCACGGTTTAATTAAGCATCAATTTGCTGTGAGTTTTATAGAATGAGTGAAATTCAAAATGCCCTTTTTCGATTGATCAAAAAGCTTGATAAGCTCTTACCGTCTTAGACAAATAACTTCAAGTTCATACAAAGAAATTGTAAGCTCTTTAAAATCGATATACACAAGGAATTGGTAGTACTCCACAGCTAGAGAGGATGGAACTCATGACATGGAGTCACATGCTCGAGCCTATCCTTTACTCAACGAAGCCAACCCTTTGGCACTAAGATAATGACATTATTGTTTTTATTGAATGATAGGTTATATCCCAATTATTCGAAACAGTTTCTTTAACAGAGGATAATGTTAAACACGAAAGATTGCACAGCAATATAGTAAATGATTATATAGAATAATTCTTTGATCCATACTCCCATAGCTATTTACGAGGAGCCAATCAAGAATTCTAAGATATACCAATACCAGTAAGTGCATCAAAGCTGCAATTGTGGATTCTCCCTAGAAGGCCATGCACCGTGAGCAAATACAATAATGATGATGAAAACATTTTGTCGTGCTATTGATATTTATAATTGCTATGCTATTGTGGTCGAGCCTAATTGAGAAATTAGGTATGAGATATAAAACAAAAGAAAAGGATCTGTCGATTTGGCTGAAACATTTTCATAAATTTGAGATAAAAGTAATACAATACAGAGGTTCATTACTCAATTCATGTTTAGAATTTTCCTTTTTACAAGTGAAATAGTGAGACTAAGCTCAGTTAGGATGAGAAACAAATGGGAGAATGGATATTGCATAACCCAACACACCAAAAGAGAGATTTAGATGACTTCAACTTTAGTAAAATCAAGGTTATATACCATTTCACTTATACATGCCCATTCAATGCGGATCTCGACAATAGGCCTTGTTGGGGTAGAATCGCATATCGAATGGGTGGGCGTGAAATAAGCGGTATGTAACCCTAATTCTCCAAAAGTAGTATTTCTCTGGACTCTATATCATCTGGTTAGCCAAGTGGGATGGTTTGGAATATGAGATGGCATTCTCCTTTGGTGGTGGAAAATGGAGTTGAGGGTGAACATAGGTGAATAATTTCTACTAAAAAACTGAAAGTAACCCTTTAAAAATGAGTTTAACTCACTGATGCTTAAGGACAAATGACATAATGGACGATAAAAACTTTCATAGTTTTTATTGTTACAATCTTATCTAACTTTTGGAATTATAGCTATTACAAAATTGCAGAGGAAAAAATATTTTTGGACATTCATCTCTATCCTATGGTGGGCCGTGTAAACCCGATTATCTTTCTGGGGCGATTTTCAATTTTTGTGGGAGCTTTGCAATGCTAAGCTAAAAGAGAGGACCTATCACTTCACTTTGGACGGAGAAACGCAAGTGCGAGGACTCGAGGTTATGTGGCCCATGAGCCTCTGCTCCATTCTATGCCCTAATTCGGGCCTTGTTTCGCTCATCGTAATTGGATTCTAGCACATAACAAGAGCTGATTTGGTTCCTGTTCGTTGTTAGATACAAGATGAGATGTCGGTTCCTTTTGTGCAACCTATTCTGCATATGCAATTAGTTTCCTAAGTCAATTTATCTACTCCCTATCAAATAGATGTCAAAAAATTGATCCTAAAATCTTCAAATTCTCGTCCTTTGATTTATCGGACGTCAAATGGAAGTAGCAGCGAGGATAGCTCGCCAACTCCTGGCCCTTGCTTGCTCGACCCTTTCTGCCGACATCTCCTCCTTAACCACCGTTCTCGCCGTCATAAGTGATAGGAGACAGTAACAATTCAAACAATATCGAATCAACGCAGAGGAATAAAATAATATGTCCTCTTGTGTAAACCTAATAGGAATCAATATAGTAGAGTAAAATAAATACCAAACACGCAAACACAAGACAATTTTTTACGTGGAAAACCTCCTCGTGAGGAGATAAAAAACACGGGACCGGAGTCCACCCAAAAATCTTCACTATCAACAAAATTGGGTGAACAATGTTCTTCTCTAGCAAATACTAGAGGTACATAACAGCAAAGACCTCAAGAACATAATTCTTGGTAATACACGTGAATTTCACAAGAGATCAAGGATAAATCTGACCAAAAACGCAAGTTTTTGATCAATCCATGAAAAATCTGATGTAGGGAGCTTCAAACAAAAATCAAACTGTTTAAATTCGAGAAAATTGCGCCACGAACATGCTGACAAAATTTTAGCTCAATCGGACCATGAATCGACCTCCGATGCTAGCTTGATGTAAATCAAATATTGTCTCAAACCCCAGATTTTCTGTTTTCTCTTTTTTTCTTGTTACTATTTCCTTTTTTCGCGCTACCTCTTTATATAGATAATGAGAAACCCTATTTCTCCATATAACTTATCATATGGGCTCAAGCCCTTTTTGGGCTTGCAACTCATTTAGCTTCCTCCACATAGAAGTGAACCCAACTAACAAATCTCCCTCACGACAATGTGAAGGGATTCACCATCCCTGCTATCGATTGGCAATATTCAAGCTTCTCTCTTGGCAGAATCTTCGTCATCATATCAAGCCATTATGATCCATATGAATTTTCTCAAATTCCAACAACTTTTCATCTAGAACATCTCTTATCCAATGATATCTAACATCAATATGTTTTGATCTAGAATGAAAAGGTGAATTTTTACCAAGATGAACTTTACCAAAAAAAAAAAAAAATTCTTACCAAGATGAATTGCGCTTTGATTATCACAAAATAGCACATACCTCTTTTGCTTGAACCCAAGTTCTTCTAAGAACTTCTTCATCCATAACATCTCTTTACTAGCTTCAGTCGTTGTAATAAATTCAGCTTCGGTTGTAGAAAGTGCAACACACTTCTACAATCTTAACTTCCATGACACAGCTCCACCCACAAAAGAAATCAAATAACCATAAATAGATTTACGAGTATCAATATCTCCTACCAAGTTGAAATCTATGTATCCAACTAACTCAAGTTTCCCGGTCCCGAAACTGAGTTTCAAATTTGAAGTTCCCCAAAGATACCTCATAATCCACTTCATTGCATTCTAGTGCTCTTTACCTAGATTTGACAAGTAGCGACTAACAACGCCAACTGCGTGCGTCAAGTCTCGGGCGTGTACATACCATCGCATACATTAAGCTTTCTATAGCTGAGGCATATGGAACACTTTCCATATCTTTCTTCTCTTTATCAATCGTAGGACTTTGCTTCATATTTAACTTAAAGTAGGCAGCAAGAGGAGTACTAACCACTTTAGCCTTGTCCATGTAAAATTTTTGAAGGATCTTCTCGATATATCTCTCTTGCGACAAAAACAACTTCTTAGCATCTCTGTCTTGGTAATTCTAATGCCAAGAATCTGCTTCGCCGAGCCCAAGTCTTTCATAGCAAAAGACTTGCTCAACTATTTCTTCAATAACTCAATTCTTGAAGCATTCCTGCCAACAATCAGCATATCATCAACATAAAGCAAGAAAATAATAAAGTTATCATCAGAAAATTTTTGAACAAACACACAATTATCCGAGAAAGTCTTCTTATAGCCTTGTTCTGTCATAACTGATACAACACTGCCTCGATGCTTGTTTTAGGCCATAGAGACTTTTCTTTAATTTGCACACATAATCATCTTTCCCTTTCACTTTAAAACCCTCAAGTTGTTCCATGTATATCTCTTCCTCCAAGTCACCATGTAGGAAGGTTGTTTTAACATCCATTTGCTCAATTTCCAAATCTATAGTAGTTGCCAAGCCTAGTACCACACAGATAGAAGACATTTTTATTACCGGAGAAAATATATCATCAAAATCAATACCATTTCTCTGACCGAATCCCTTAACAACCAATCTAGCTTTGTACCATGGTTGTAAAGTATGTTCATCTTGCTTCAACCTATATATCCACTTGTTCTTCAAAGCTCTTTTACCTTTAGGTAACTTCACCAACTCAAAAGTATGATTATCATAAAGTGACTGCATCTCATCTCGCATAGCATCAAACTAATTGCTTTTGTACTCATCTTCTATTGCTTCTACACAGCACTCTGGTTCACCTACAGCAGTCAATAATACATACTCATCTTCAAAATACCTGGTGGAAGGTCATCGATCTTTAACGGATCTCCAGACTGGAACATCTAGTGGAACATCTAATTAAACCTCTAGTTCAAGAATATTATTATATGTTTCAACATGTTTAGAAACATATACGTTATTTGGAACATTGACTTCCTGCTGCTCTTCATCAACCTGCGTAGGAATATTTGTAAGAGGAACTGGATCCAAATCAACCAAATTATCACTAACCTGTAGTGCTGAAATCATCTCTGCTTTCTCAATATCCTCTATTGTTTAATTTTCCATAAACATAACGTCTCTGCTTCTTACAATTTTCTTTTCAACCGGATCATAAAATTTGTAGCCAAGCATATCCTGTCCATAACCAATAAATATGCCTATCGTGTTTTCACATCAAGTTTAGACCTCTCATCTTTGGGAATATGCACAAATGCTTTGCACCCAAAGACACACGCAAATAATCATAAGAAACATCTTTACCTGTCCAAACTCTATTAGGAACATCAAACTCTAAAGGAATGCATGGAGTAAGATTTAATACATGCACAACTGTACTTAAAGCCTCACCCCAAAAGGATCCAAGTAGCTTTGACTGTGAAAGTAAGCATCTTACCCTTTCAACCAGTGTTCTGTTCATTCTCTCAGCTAAGCCATTTAACCGAGGCATATTGGGAGGTGTCTTTTGATGTTGAATACCTTGTTGTCTGCAATATTCATCAAAATGTCCAATATACTCTCCACCGTTATCAATTCTTATACATTTCAATTTTTTTTCCAGTCTGTCTCTCAACAGAATCCTGAAATTGCTTAAAAGCATCTAACACTTGATCTTTAGTTTTCAAGGTATGAATCCAAATTTTCCTTAAAAAATCATCTATGAAGGTAACAAAATAAAGCGAGCCACCAAGTGATTTTGTTTTCATAGGACCGCAAACATCAGAATGCACTAAATCCAATATACCTGACTTTCTTGAAGGAGGGGAGCTTTTAAATACAACTCTGTTCTGTTTTCCTGCTAAACAGTGAGCACATTTCTTTAGCGCTGACCCTTTTAATCCTAAAAAGAGCTTCTTCTTGGCCAATATTGACAAACCATTCTCACTGATGTGACTAAGCCTCTTATGCCATAACTTAGCTGCATCTTCGCTATCTACTACATTAATTTTTTCTGTGGACAACTTTGCACGCATAATGTATAACGAAGAATATTTTTCACCTCTAGCCACAACAAGAAAATCTTTGGTGAGCTTCCACTAACTATTACTAAAGGTACTGCAATACCCCTCATCATCCAACTTGCTTGTAGAAATCAAATTCAAGCGGATATCAGGTATATATTTAACATTATTCAATACTAATCTTGTGCCATCGTTGGTTTCTAGGCACACATCACCAATGCCTACAGCTTGAGCTAGTCCATTGTTTCCCATCTTCATAGATCCAAAGTCACCTAACTTGTATGATGTAAAGAAATCCCTACAAGACGTAGTATGAACGGATGCACCACTATCAATTACTCAGCTGGTCTCATGAGATACAAAATTCACCACATCACCATCAAAAATAATGAGAAAGTCTTCTTTGAATGCAGCAACACGATTATCGTCACTATCATTATCATTTTTCTTCTCTTTACCTTTCTCCTTTTGTTTCTCCCTTTTTAACTAGCGACAAAACCTCTGAATATGTCATTTTTTATGACAATAATAGCACTCAACATTAGCAAATTTAGTATACTTACCTCTGCTTTCATCTCGACTTTTATCTCTATTTCTCGGATCTCGAGACTCACTTCTTCCCCTTTTCTCAACAACCAAGGCATCAAAATGTGAAGAGGACGATCCTTGTGTCTTCATTCTCATCTCTTCATTCAAAATACTACTCTTGGCCAAATCCATGGTAATCGTACCATCTGGGGCAGAATTAGACAAAGATGTTCGGAACGTCACCCATGAGTCCGGAAAAATACCAAGCAACCATAGTGCTTGTATCTCATCATCAAACTTGATTCCCATCGCAACCAACTGATTTATAATTCCTTGAAAAGAATTTAAATAATCAGTCAAACGAGTACCATCTTGATATCTCAAAACCATCATTTGTTTTATCAAAAATAACTTATTATTCCCAGTCTTTCGAGCATATAATTGTTTGAGCTTATCCCATAAACTGCGTGCATGTGTTTCCTCAATAATATGGTTCAAAACATTATCATCCACCCACTGCCTAATATAACCACACACTTGACGATGAAATATAGATTATTCAGTATCATTTTTATTCTTTGGTTTCTCCTCAGCAAATACGGGCAAATAAAAAAAAATTACATATAAAAGATCTTTTATCTTCCCTTTCCAAATATGATAATGCAAACCATTCAGTGTAACCATTCTACTCGTATTCGTTTCCATTGTTTAACACAAGGCAGAAAAATCAAGCGATAACCAGTAGCTCTGATACCACTCTAATGGGAGAACAGTAACAATTCGAACAATATCGAATCAACGCAGCGGAATAAAATAATCCCATCTCTTGTGTAAACTTAATAGGAATCGATATAGTAGAGTAAAATAAATACCAAGCACGCGAACACAAGACAATTTTTTACGTGGAAAACCTCCTCGATGTGAGGAGATAAAAAAACTATGGGACCAGAGTCCACCCGAAAATCTTCACTATCAACAAAATTGGGTGGGTAATGTTCTTCTCTAGCAAATACTAGAGGTACATAGCAGTAAAGACCTCAAGAACATAATTCTCTGTGTTGACACCTAAATTTTGGTGATTTGATCATTTATTTAATACATAAAGTTAGGGACTATACCTTAGCCCCTAAACAAAAAATATTAGTCAATTGCATATAGATGTTCAAAGGGTTATCATCAATTCACTGCATCCACATTAGAATTGGCCTAATGAGAATGGCCCTCATGGGATTCGGTTACGGAAATCCGCAATTGTGGGCAAGGAGCCCACTCACGCATTTGCTTGAGTAAAGTCCAAAAGTTGACCAATATATCCGTCGAAGAAGAGAAAGGAAGTGAAAATCCTGGAGATATTTGGTTGATTCGATGGACATGAAATGAGGGGATTGCTAGTGAGGGGATCGGCAAACATAGATGGAAAGAAACCATAAAGGTTTTGCTGAAATTTATTCTTTCTATGGTTGAAAAAAAAGGGCTACTGCAGGAAGTGAATATGAGCAAAAGGATCAGCAGATTATTTTTCGTATCTTCACACCAAGGGGAACGATATATTCAATACAAAAAGAGGAAAGTGGAATTTCTTCTTCACTGGCATGGTCACAAAAAAAATCACAAGAATAGGAAAGAACTAAAACATAATATGTAGATTTATTCTCTTTCCTTGAAAACCTAGGTTATCCTTACCTATAAAAGGACCATCTATAGACAAGTAACGAGAGGCCACACATTGAACACATGGTCATAATGTAGAGGACCACAGGAGAAAGAGCAGAGATTTCGTCTTTTAATGGTCAAGGCTGGTCACTTTTAACAGCCATGCCCAAATTCCCGTACCAGCAACATCACTGTCCATTGTGTGTTTTTTCTCGATGCTGATTCACGAGAACTTGCTCAGCGAATGCCCAGTAACGCCGACGTCCAGCGAGCAACGTTCAGCAGTCCCGGCAGCACTTCGACGCTTCACATCTGTCCCCAGAGGCTGCTCATGCTTGTGCGCCACTTGCAACAATTTCACAGCCCATCGAAGAACTCAGTAATCCCGGCGCATTCCCGTCCAACACCGGCGTCATCTCCAACCCCGCCGATTCAGCGGCCTTTCCTGATAATCAACCGCAAGCCTTCAAGATCCCGATTGACTTTTGCAGCAAATCTCTATCTTCCTGAGGTCCACCGGCGAAGAGGGAGGGAGCCACATGGGAGCCAAAAAATAAATATATATATATATATATATATATATATATATATATATATATATTTAGCAAACTCGGTTTCAGCGAAGCACCATCCTCTGTAGCGATTCGTGTCGTCGTCCCGAACTGACGATAGTGCTGCTGATCTGTTTGCTGCTGCAACGTTCGTGAACTCGCGACGCCGGCGCTCGCCGCATCGACGTGACGAAACGCATTTGCAGTTCGCTGTCCCGACGTGAGCCTAGCCCACTCCTTGCCTAGCCGCTGTCAGGCATTGATTTTTTCAAAAATCTTGCCACAGTCCAGCGAACTTCGGTCCACTTTCAAAGCCAGTCGTGGTCTAACATCGGCGGAGTCCCCTGCGACAATTTTGTAGCGGTTCAAGCCTACTGCCGTGACGTTGCCATTTCTCTGTCGAAGAGCCGATTGCGATCCCGAGCCGCTTGCGCAAAGTCAAAATTTTGGTAAAATTTTTGTGTAGTTTCCTTATTTAAAATATCTCGATGCACATGATCGAAGTTTAGTAGCATTTAAAATTAGAGATTAATTCATAATTTCACGGTCCGATTTTCGCGCCCGAAATCCAACTCGCAATCGCAACCGCTTAAAAATCGTCAATCCGATCTCACGCTCGAGATTCGATTCGCGATTTATTTAAAAATTGGCCAACCCAATCTCATGCGCGAGATATAGTTCGTCAATTTGTGGATATCGATCTTATCTTATCTGATTTGCCGTCATGTTGGTTGAATCAATTTTATTTCATTAAAAGGCCAAAAAATCTTTGAGTTAGGATTAGGTTTGTTTTAGAATATTTCTTGTTTTAGGGTAATCTAGAATAGGGATTTTATTTCGAATTTGTTATAAAAAAGAATGCATTCATTTAGGATGTTGGTTTTAAATTTGAATTGCATGTTTAATTATTTGGCAATTTTAATTTTGAATCTCATAAAAAGAAAAAAAGAAAAAAAGTAGAATTAAGACATTCTTTGCACGTCATTGCATATTAGGATAGATTGCATGCTTATTGAGAAAATAAAAATCATGTGCACGTCATATAGAATTAGGTTCATGAAATGCATGTTATTTAGCGATCGTGGTTAGGTCCATTTAGCTAGAAATTACTTATCACTAGGTCAGATTGCATTGCGTTGCATAACTCTCATTAAATAAGTGAAAACAAATATAAAATTGCGTGGTAATTAAAAATCATGTCTAGGGTTGTTGATGTGAATTTCGATCTAACGACGCAGACATGCTTTCGTTGCTAAAGAGGTAAGTTTCGCAATTTATTCACTGTTTATCTGGGTGTTAAATTGGTGGTTTGCGCACTCGCATGATCGCCTTACATGTTAGGAAAATATATCTAAAAGTAATCCAAGCTACTTGCAAAAACATTTTTTTCAAAATAAAAGAAATGATACCGAAAGGACATTAGAGAAGTCTAGTGTAACTAAGTCCCCGTACCAAATCTGTGGCTCGTAGGAGTAATACTTTATTTGGGTTTCTAATCGACCTACCAAAAATAAATTAGTGGCGACTCCTAACTGAAAATTATTTGCATGTTAAGAACTTCAACCTAAGTCGCAAATTGGTATAGGCTTGGGAGAGTCCGAGCTAAGTTTAGGATTAATAATCCATTAGCCAAATTCTAGATGGTTCATCTAAAAATTTAGTCGCGACACTTAGCAATACACATGAATTTCACAAGAGATCAAGGATAAATCTGACCAAAAATGCAAGTTTTGATCAATTCATGAAAAATCTGATGTAGGAAGCTTTAAACGAAAATCAAACCGTTCGATTCGAGAAAATTGCGCCACGAACATGCTGATATAATTTCAGCTCAATCGAACCATGAATCAACCTCCAATTGTCCCAAACTCCAGATTTTCTGCTTTCTCTTTTTCTCTTGTTATTATTTCCTTTTTTGCGGCTACCTATTTATATAGATAGTAATAAACTATATTTCTTCATATAACTTATCATATGAAATTTCAAATCCTTTTTAAACTTCGCAACTCATTCGCTTCCTCCACATGTGAGCGAACCCAGCTAATAGTAAGGTCCATCTCCATCGGCCTCAAAACCCTAAATAACTTTCATCATCATCCTCTCCTCCACTTCCCCTGCCTCAACACCTCCACCTACTCCCTCGACCTTTCTGCCACCATCCGCCCATCTCCCCCTCCCCCGCGAAAAAAAAACGCCAGCAGGTCCGTCGACTTGAACTCCCTCCTTATCAAACCCTCCAGCTTCGCTAGCAAGTCTGCCATGGTGTCACCCTTTGGCTTCAACGTGCCGATTTCCCGTCATCGAAAAATGTAGGAAATTCGGGAATTAGGGTTTAGTTTAGAGATTTCGGAAGTTAGGGATATTTGGATATTGAGTTCAAGCAATTTTGGACAAAAATGGCCCTGTTCATGGCACGACTAATGGCATGACTTGCATGTAATCGTCGTTCGGGTAAAATTTGTGCCTCCAGTGCAATGGCGGTCAATCGAGAAAAAGTCACCAACTTCAGGAGCTATTTGAAAACACCATTCCGAGGGTACTTCAAAAAAAAATCCCACTTCAAGGATTCTTTGAAATTTTCCTAATGTAGTACATGGTTAAGAACCTTTCCTACTCGCTTCGCAGCTATTCTCATCCACATTCGATCGCTATTAGGGTCACTTAAATCACAAAACTTCATTCAAAGAGACAAAAATTGAGAAGGCAAGGTCGAATTTTCACTAGAAACATGTGTGGACAATTTTGTGGTTTTCGTTTGAGTCATAGTGGATAACAAACCCTTGATCCTCTATTTTTCACATGATCTTGACTGGAAGCTTGAGAAAGACAATGTACTTCTTTTTTTTTTTTTTAGCCAACAACGGGGTTGTTTCGGTCTTCGGCCGATTGATTTCTCGGGAATGAAACTCCCTATTAGTCCATGACCCAATTAAGTCACGGGTTTCTAAAGGACTCACAAGGAATTGGTAGGACTCCACAAACAGAGGGGATCGAACTTGTAATGTGGAGTCACATGCTCGAGCCAACCCTCTAAATTTTAGAAGATGATATTATAATTCGTATTGAATGACATATTTTACCACACTTATATAAAACTCATCTTTTTAACCTGATAATAACATCAAACGTGCATAATTACATGATAATATAATAATCTATGATCAATGATAATATGGGAATATCTAAGGCACACTATAATTTTAACAATAGTAGTAACAATGCACGTAAAATGTGTAACCCTTTGGTCCACACACTTTATTCTAGGCCGGCGCCACTGTTTAGCATTCAGACACCAGGGACCAGTTCAAGCACCTAGGTCCTAGGGCCTGGTCGTTGGGCTCGTCATTGGGGACCCGAGCCCATCGATCAGGTCCGTACCACCAGGGTTCTAGGTCCAGGTGTCGGGAGTGTTGGTCTAAGGCTCTAAGCATCAGGGTCTCGAGTCTGTCAGTGAGGCACCCAAGTATGATCACCCAACATGGTCTTGTACCAGCGAAGGTCAAATAATATTCTGGAAAATAGTTCTCAGTTTTTTGAAAAAAGAAAGTTATTTTTGTGATGCTAAGCATAGATTTGTTGCTGATTAGAAAAAAAAAATCCGTTTTTTTAATTTTTTTCCCCATGATTCAAACATCAAAAAATAAAGAAAATATTTTCCGATATTAAAAGTTTGCGAAACCTCAAAGTAAAAGCCACCGTTTAAATAACCATCGAATCTTGAGTAGCTTTCTTGGTTGCCCCACCACTCCCCACCACGTGCCTGCCGATGCAACTGGAGTACCACTAGAAAATTATTTGTCTGTCTTGGAAAATGACTTCATGTATCTAATCCAAATAAATTGACGCCATCCTATGATACGATTTTTGTCAGTTTTTTTTTTAGTTCTGTCCACGCTGAACAGTGTATTAGAATATCCCTACCTCTAAATTGAGTGTTTCTCAGCGTGCCATGTATCAAAATTCAGATCAGCCATTATGCTCTATTCTTGGCCACTAAGTCTCGAGCCACCTTCTCCTGTATTTTGTATCATTGACTTTTACCAAACAACATGGATGTTGATGTGCTATCTTAAGCGCTAAGGAAATTTGTTCAAGGGTGTGTTTTTTTTTTTTTTTTTTTTTTGGGGGGTGGAGTGTGTTTGTTTGAGTGAAAGTATTTTTGTAAATTAGTTTACTAGACTTTCACACCTTAGGTTTGCTGAAAATGATCAATTAATGGAAAACCATTTACAGTTATGCATGCTTAAAGTTAGAAAAATAAATTTTCAAATGTAAAAGGAGGAAAATGTTTTTTGAAAAAGGACTCTGATGTGAAAAGGGGGATTTTTTTTTAGAATGGGTTTTCGGATTTTGCTAACATAATAATCTTTACACTATTATAAAAATAACAGCTTGTTATGAATCATAAATTTTTGAATGAGGGTAATTATTTGTTATTTAGTTTTTTGTGATTTAGAACAAATTTTTATTTTCACATTAGATTAAAAATTATTATACAATCATTTCTCTTTCGGAGAAATATTTTCTTTTATCACGAAGTTTTCTCCGTAACAAAGATACCATGATATTAAACCTTATAAAAAGCCAACCTAAACAAGTGACTCTTGCAGGTTCTTATGTAGCTACTACACAAGAAGAGGGTTTCTAATCTAGCAAAAAGAAAAGAAAGAAAGAGTGTTTCTCAGTGTGTGTGTGTGTGTGTGTGAGAGAGAGAGAGAAAGAGAGAGTGCACGACTGTGTTTAAATAGATGGGTGAAGAATTAAAGCTGTTGGGTGCATGGGGGAGCTCGTTTAGCCGACGAGTCGAGATTGCTCTAAAGATCAAAGGAGTCGAATATGAGTACTTAGAAGGAGGATGTATTCCAGAACAAGAGCGATTTGCTTCTCCAGTACAACCCGGTGCACAAGAAAGTACCTGTGCTTGTCCACAACGGCAAGCCCATCGCGGAGTCTTTGGTGATTCTCGAGTACATCGACGAGACATGGAAGGACAACCCAATCTTGCCACGAGATCCATATGAGAGAGCAATGGCCCGTTTCTGGGCTAAGTTCTTGGATGAAAAGGTGACCATCTCATCTTAAAGTTGAGCATGATCCTTTCTATAAGCTACTCATTTGGTTGTATTAACACTTAATCATGCATAAGTTAAAGTGGAACACAAGAGGATTGATGTGCCAATCAGAGTAACAGTCCTTTTCGTTACAAAGGAACGAATGAGCTTTATGACTATGAGTGACATGAAGACAAGAAATATTAGTTCATTATCTATGAAAGTAATGAAACCGACAGGATATAATGGTACCATAGTTTCGACATAAACTGTGGGCTTAAGATCTAGTGAGGTCGAGCCTTGCCCAGAGAGAGGAGAGATTGGCCTTGATTCTCGACCTTGCTCTTGACCACCAAGAAACAATTTTAGTTTCTTGCTTCTATTCTAAATATATTCCTGATAATTAGAGGCTCACCCAGCCTTGGCTAGGGAAAGAAGATGAGGAAGAGAAAAGATTAAAGAGAGAGAGAGATTGGGCTTGATTCTCGAGTTGCTCTTGGGAACAAAGAAACAATTTTTTTTTTTAGTTTCTTGCTTCTATTCCAAATATATTCCTGATAACAAATTTATTCTTGGAAACAAAAACCTACACAAATGGATTTATGTTTTATTTTTGTTCCGCAGGGAACCAAAATAAAATAAAAAGAGAGAAACAGAAACATTAAGAAACACCTCCTAAAACTAGCTCTAGAGCACACATCTTTTATTTTCAATACATAAGATTGTAATTATAACACATGAGTGACTGACCGAGTCTATGATTTTTATGGATTAGTGATTATCTTAAAAGTGACCTCATTTATCTAACATTAAAAGGAAAAAGAATATACATTTGCTTAACATCATAAATAAACTTCAAAAACCAAGTAATTATGTCGGGAGTGATAGATCTTTCATTGTAACAATGTCATAATCCATTTGATTGATCCACTAGTGCTAATCTTATTAAAATGAGATGTAACACCAAGTCCTCCTAGCTTCGGCTTCCACGACTTCTCCAACACAATAATCTCTCAAAAGGATCACATTGCATTTTCATTAGATTTTGAGATTCTATTGCACAAAATAAAAAAAAAGAGAGAATTCATTACATTGTGTACAAAAATATTTAGGACTTGAATTTCCGATATAATCTTCCATTCAGTAATAATAATTATATAATTTGACCGCCGCCAAGGTCGTTTCTGAGTCACAATAGGTGACCCCAACGCTTTTGGCTAGATCTAGCTCATGATGATAAGATCATTTGACCATAAAAAATTCGTCCTTTCTGGTTTCTACCGTGAACAGTGCAGACCAGCTCTCTGGAAATCCTACACGAGCGTAGGGCCCGAAAGGAAAAGGCACATGAGGAAGCACAGGAGCTCTTGAGCACTCTCGAAGGCGAGCTCAAGGGCAAGAAGTTCTTTGGAGGCGAGACCGTCGGGTTCCTAGACATCGTGGCCAACTTCGTCGGGTACTGGGCTGGAGTCCTCCAAGAAGCAGTCGGGGTCGACGTCCTCACCGAGGAGAAGTTCCCTGTGTTGTGCAAGTGGGCCGAAGGGTTTCAGAACTGCCCGGTCATCAGGGAGAATCTGCCTCCAAGGGACAGGCTGGTGGCCTTCTTCAAGACTAAACGCGAGATGATGACTAGCTTTTACAAAAATTGAAGTGTGAGCTTTGGGTCTTCTTTGGGTCGTGGTTTGATTTGGTTCTTTGTGTTTGTGTTATGTCTTTTGGTTGTAAGAAAGCTGATTCGAGTGGTATTTAGAATTCTATGGCATCTTGATAGTGATGGTTAGTAATAATGAAAAAATCACGGTATGGTTGAGCATCAATTTGCTGTGATTTGTTATGTTCCGCGTGCTGTATATTTCCTTTTTAGGGAATAAATGAAAATTGAAAAATGCCTTTTTTCTTCTTGTGCATGATTGATCGACAAGCCTGATAAGCTCTTCCCGTATTGGACAAATAACTCCAGGGATAAGTACACTAATGGTGCCATAAGTTGTGTACAGCGCTCACTTTAGTGCCAAAAGTTTCCGTCGGATCACTTAAGTGCCAAAAAATTTGAAAAACGCTCACTTTGGTGCCAACGCCGACGAAATTGGTCGGAAATCCGACGTGGCCTTTTTTTTATTAATTTTTGAAGTCGACGTGGCTCGTCGAAGAGTTGAGTCAACATCCAAACACCAAAACAACGCTGTTTGGCATCTTTCCCCCAACTTTGAAACCCTAATCCCCAAATTGAGAGAGGGGAAGGCTCGTCTTTGTTTCTTCTTCTTCCTCGAAGACCCACACCAAGAATAAAGACGGCACAAGACACCAAAGAACGACACCAAAGAACGCACCAGCAGCCCCTTCGACCCATCTTCTTCCTCCTCCTCCTCCTCTCGCCCTCGCCTTCGATTTTTCCTACAACAATCTCAGTCTCTTCTCGCTCACCTGTCGAGCAACTACAATGGTGGCTGAGCGACGGTGGCCGAGCAGCAACGGTGGCCGAGCGACGGTGGCCAAGCGGCGGAAACCCTAATTTTTCCTCATGTGAGCTAAACGGCGTCGTTTCCATGAAGCCATCCATGTAGGACGGCAAAACGACGTCGTTTTCTTAAGGAGGACCAAAAACGACGTCATTTAGAGGCCTATCGATTTAAAAAAAAAAAAATCATTTTGGCCGGAATCTTTCGCCAGTGACACCAAAGTGAGCGTTTTTCCTCCGATTTGGCACTTAAGTGATCCGACGGAAACTTTTGGCACCAAAGTGAGCGCCCGTACACTCCAAGTTTGCACAAAGAAATCGTAAGCTCTTTAGAATTGATACCCATGAGGAATTGGTAGCACTCCACGGTCAGAGATGCTAGAACTCACGACGTTGAGTAATGTGCTCGAGCCTATCCTTTGCTCAACAGAGCCGACCCTTTGGCGCTAAGATGATGACATTATTCTTCTTGTTGAATAATAGGCTTTACCACAATTGTTCAAAACCGTTTCTTTTACCGAGGATAACATTAAACAACAAAAATTACATGGTAATATAGTAAATGATAACATAGAATAGGTTAAGATACGCTATAACATTTAATATAACCATAAATTTTTTTTAATTATCAGTAGCAAGGCACGTACAATGCATAATTCTTTTATCCATGCTCCCATGGCTATCAAAGCTTCAGTTGTTGATTATCTCAAGAAAGCCATAATTACCATTAGCAAATACATTAATAATGACGAACACATTTTACTGTGCTATTGATGTTTTTTATTTACTCTGCTATTAGCTACAAGATGTAAAACAAAAAAAAATATATGATGATTCAAGCGGAATAAATATGAGATAAAAAGAATATAAAATAATGGATCATTACTCATTTCATCTTTAGAATCTTTCCTTTTTACAAGTGGAATAGTGAGACTAAGCTCGGATAGGATGAGAAATAAATGTGAGAGTAGACATTACATAGCCCAACACGCCAAAAGAGAAATATAGATGGCTTCAACTTTAGTGGAATCAAGTCTGTATACCATTTTACTTATACACACCCATTCTTTGTGGAACTCGACAAATGGCCTTGTTGCGGTAGAATCCCACGTCGAATGGGTGTGCACGTACTAAGCGGTATGTAACCCTAATTCCGCAGAAGTAGGAGTTCTCTAGACTCTCTCATTCAATGTGTTAGGGTTCGATAGCCAGATTCGCCATTATCCCTTTGGAGGTGGGAAATTGAGTTGAGGGTGAACATGGGAGAATAGATTTTACTAACAAACTAAAAGTAACCCTTTAAAAATGAGCTTAACTCACTGACGCCTAAGGACAAATGACATAATGGGCGATAAAAGCTTTCATAGTTTTTATTGTTATAATCTTGTCTAACTTATGAAATCATAACTATCACAAAATTGCAGAGAACGAAATATTTTGGGACATTTCATTGCTATTCCATTGTAATTCTATGGGTTCAAACCAAGTTAAGGAAACTGGCGGGCCGTGTAAGCCCAATTATCTTTTTGGTGGGAATTGCAATGTTTTGTGGGACCTATGCAATGCTAAGCTAAAAGAGAGGGCCTAACACTTCACTTCGGACAGACAAACGCAAGTCCGAGTACCGGAGGCTGTGGCCCATGAGTCTCTCCTCTCTTCTATGCCCTAATTCAGGCCTCCTTCTCGTCTTCTAATTGGATTCTAGCACATAAGAAGAGCCAATTTGGTTCCTATTCACTATTAGACGAGATGAGATGTGGGTTCCTTTCATCCAACCTATTACGCAGTTGGTGTCCTGAGTTAGATTTATCTCCTCCATATGTATCCCTCTCTCGAAGTTATAAAAAAAAAAAAAAAAAAAAAAAAAAAAAAAAAAAAGGAATTCTATGGTATCTTAAGTCATCTCTGAAAAAGCTACTTAATATGCTTCCTGTAGACATCTTCTTGGATTTAGATAAAATGATTCTCTACCGACAAAAACATAGTCCTTCCAACAAGAATTCTCATATTTACAAGATCTAATTTTTTGACAAAGTTGCTCTCCGTGCGCCCATGGAGTTTCTAGTACCATGATTCCCATTCTTTTAAGTTATTTGATTCCAAGGTGAATCGGTCAAGCCAAAAAAAGAGTAAAAGGGTAAGTGTAGGGAAACGGAGAGGAAGAAAGAGAAAATATCACGGCATGAATTAAAAAGATGTTAATTTCCAAAGTAAAAAAGGCAAATAATACTAGAATTCAGATTGAAATATGAAGGTTACAAGGATATGGACGCAAGAGTGATATCATAAGCATGACTCGACCCATCATTAGTAGACAAATAATACTAAAAGTACCCAAATCTGTTTACGAAAATTGATTTCTCAAGTTGTGCAGCATTCTTATTGAATATCTAAATGCAATCCATCATTCAAGCACTCATTCGGTATTTTATCGTATCAATATGCAAACACATTCTTTGGGCAGGTCTTTGGTTGTCCGCCTCAATTCCTTGACAGACCACGTAGGTTGCACATCAGAAATATCAAATACCGCTAATGCGTATCGATCAAAGGGGCTGGATCCCATGCCTTGAGATGGGGACAAATGGTCGTAGCTCTTTCTAGACAAGCACCACCAGCACCATGCCCAATTGTCAGACGGGAAGACGCCCCCAACACAAAGTACACGACAAAACCTTGATTAAGGGATGGCAAAACCCCACTTCCGCCCGCTAATTAAGGCGGCCCTGTTCCTCAATATTCCTCCATAGTTTCAGGCCCCCGTCCTCTGGGTCCTTCGACCAAAAAAAAAACCCTCCGGGCCCATTCTCTGCTGCTTAATCGTTGCTTACAGCTAATCAACTGCTAATTAATAAATAATCCAACTCTTTAGGGCTTCTCATCTGGACTGCCTTTCTCTTTCCTTGACGGAGAGTTCTGTATTAAAAAAGAAAGAAGAAGAGTGCAAGAAGATCCAAGTATCGGAAAAGTTTGTTGGAAAGTGGCAACTGTCGCTCTGTCTGATCCCGAACATTTCGATTTATTTATGTCCGTAGTCCTACCTGAAGTATTTGGATGGAGACATCGAGTGGGATTCCAACTATTCTTGCTCTCTCGGCCCATCAGAGATCTCCACGTGAGAGAGAAAGTCAAAGCAATGGTTCTTTTATATATAGAGAGAGAGAGAGGGAGAGGGGAAAGGAGACCATTTGATCCAAAATTATCTGACACTTGATGAGAAAATGACTCCAAACTTTTAATTTTTTGCATGGAATTCTTGCAAAGATTATAAAGCTTTTCATGTGTTTACTCGATGTAACTAAATGAACTTGTCATAAGTAAATAATATATATATACACACATATATGTGACTCTTATCTCGAACATGTAATAATACAACTATAAACAAGCGAATCTACGTTATAAAATGATCATTTTCAAATTTTTCTTTGCGGTCTGTAAGTGCAAAAACACTCGCTAGTGGAGCTTTTGTTTTGAGTACAAGGGATGCGTACAAGAGAGTCTTTCCTTACAGTCCAATGAGGAAGCGACGGGTCCTTGAGTGGGTATCCAACCAAAGTCTGTTGGGCGATCGATCGATCACCATTCCTTGGAATGTCATACCACGGTTGACTTGATCAATTGGCAAAGGGCCAGCATGTGACGACTGGCGACTAATTTAGCTAAGATAGCAGCGGTACCACCACCCATGGCCACGTAGCCCCCATAGGAAAAGCTGCATCATTGGGGGGGGGGGGGGGAGGGGAATATGTCGCTATCATTAGCCTCGAGCCCTCGATCTCATGAGGATTCTTAAAGACATGTGAACCGATGGGGCCGGAGAGAATGATCTTTTGGTGCGAAGTTGGACTGATCGCTAAGGCAGCGAAGCGAAAATCGCAGAGGAGGTAGCTGGCCTACCTTAGCTTTTACGAGGGCCAGCCCTTCATTGGAAAGTGGAAGAGAAAAAGAGGGACAATGGCACGGAAAGAGGGCATGATGCCAGCAACCTTGAGGATCACTCAAAGAGAAAAAAGCAACCCCCTTAATTATTGCTTTTTTGTGGGGAAATTAAGCTTGAAACAGCAACCAAAAAAAAAAAAAAAAAAACAAAAAATTAGGGCTTGGATTTTTCTCAAGGTTGATAAATTATGGGAATTGCCCATCATTCGTTCGGGGTCATACGTTGTCAGCCGGCCCGAGGCCACCTGGATGCCACTCGAACACCAGTCACAATCCACCACTCACGGCTTCGATTATCATGCAGCGCATGGTCCGCTGCGGGAAATTGATTCGGGCCCTTTCCCCCCCTACTTTTTTTTCTAACTCCGGAACGTACTTAGGCGTGAATTGAGAGGCACGCGATCGCTCTCCCTCCCGTCAGCCATCACCATCCATCAATGCGGGAGGCCGGGAAGAGACCAGGGTGCAAAATTACCTAACGGGACCCCAATTTATCATCGAATACCAATTAAGTGACGTGAACTTATCGTATAGATACTAATTCGATATAAATTTTTCAACTCTATCAATTCGATTATAAATCTTTTTGTGAAAATCCAATATAGTTTATTTGGTAAATTTTTGTTGGAAATTATTAACTTAACTATCCCATCATACTAATCCGTCTTATGTGATATACTTTCATATAAGCAATTTTCAACATAAATTGACATGAAAAATCATATTAAAATTTTACATAACTGAATTGACAAAATTGAAAAATTTATAACTGAATTAACATTTTTGTACAATATGCTTAAGACTAATCGGACAATTTCTATGAGACTCAGGATATCAAAAATAACATATTTGGAAATTTTCATTCAATGGATGAGCTCAACTCCATATTAGATACGTGTGTCTAGCAATGCCATTAGGATTACCTTATAACTACTCTGTATTCGTAGTCCAAAACTACTGATGTTGGGGTAACGTATCGACCACGCACCCCCGAAATGAGAGGCACATTCTTTTCGCTAGATCCGATCGTCGGGTCCGACAGCATGTGCATGCGTGGTTTTTGGCGGAGTCACTTGAAACATAAGGCGACTAGATCTACGAAACACGTGGAAAGCTCGGACAGCGAACCTAAATAGAAAGGTAAACGATGGATGCACACGAGAGTAGTTCGGGCGCTCTCTTTTTGAACAATGATGCATGTTGAAGAAAACGAACTTATTTGATTTATTTTCTTGACGGTGAATCTTGTCTTCTTCCAATTTTAGTCGAAGATAAAGAAATTTCTTCAAAATTCTCCCGTGTTGCCTTGCGTTAATGTTGTTTAATTAGACCTTTCCACCTTACGCTGAAGTTCCTTGTGTTAATTGACAGAGTTGTTCGTTAAAATTATGGCATGCCCAATTTAAATGTTTGATTATAGGTAAGGGTGAGCAAAATGAACTACTCAAACTGGACCGAACAGGCTTATTCTATGCAATTTCTATGGGACCGGTCCAAATTCTAATTCCAAAAAATCGAAACCTATAAATGTTGATCCGATTTATGATTTTAAGTGTAGATCACTCAAACTGAATCAATATAAATTTTTATTTATAGTTTTACACAAATTTAAAACCTTAATTGTGAGTTTGTCCTTATTCACTTCACTCTCCTCTTGGTTGCCCAGTGCGCTCATGCATGAACATCAAGTTCAAAACCCTAAATGCCATTTGCTCTTAATTTCTTCTTAATTTCTTCACTCAAGTCTCATGCCTCTCGCTTGCAGCTCACTCTCTACTCCGACATCGGCAAAAAGGCCAAGGGTCACTCCTCCATCTCCTTCGCTGTCAATTGCCTTAGGCTCATTTCTCCTTTCACGACTAGTTCATTTTTTCGTCGAATGTTTGAGTTTTTTTTTTTTTCGCATGCACTTTATTGCGATTGTTTGTGGTTCAAATCTTCTCTACAAGGATTACCAAAGGGACCATAGGTTCACCATTATTGCCTCCTCGATCGCAGGAATTGTGAGTTTTCCTATGTTTTTTGGAGACCTTTGAATGTTTATTCACTATTGAGCTACCATTTAAAACATTTCATGGTTATATAACATGTTGCAAAACATTTCCCATTCCCAAGACTAGATGGTTGAAATTCAATTCCACAAATTGGGAACGGGTTCTGATTTCGGGGGAACTAACTTACCTATAAACATATCGCCCTTAATTATAGGATTAGCAATGTAGCAATTTTATCCATCTTGGCTTGCCAAAAATTCACGTTGGGTTGCAATTGGCTCTTGACACACGCACAGATGGTTGCGTCGTACTTGTGCCTTCACATCCTAAGAAAAAAATTATCCCACCTTTACCTTATGACACTTTGAAATTGTATTAGAGAAATGGAAAGGCAAAAAAAGGAGTAGAGAAGAAAAGAAGTCAACTCCCCAAACTATACTTACTATGACGCAAATATCTCAAATTTTTTTGTGTCACGAAATATACCCTCTATTTTAATCCATGATATATTTGTTATGCTGATATAAGATTGGAGTGAGGTATTTATGTCACAATGAGCAAGTTTATAATTTTCAGTGATTTAAAAAAAGTATGAGATATATGTATTAGAATGGGTATACTTTTTATGGTATTAATCCACTAAATAACACATTTTTAAGATTGATGCATATTTTAGTCTAATAATATAAAAAGTGTGAGATTCAAAGAGAAATATTCATTTCATTTGTAAGTGTTGAGAGGGGGAATGTGTGAAATTGACAGAATTTCGTGCAGGATGAGGAGGCATGGACATTTATTAGTAAGGATAGGGATGAATATTATTTGCCTTTTCTTAAAAGAAAAAAGAAATATAGCCAATGACGCCAACCCATGGCACGCCACAACTGAAGGTTGTGCTTGGGTCGTGCCTTACTAGCTCATGATGACAAGCCAGGTGCTAAGTGGTAGACCTAAGAAGGGATAGTGGTGGCCAAATCCAAAAGTTGCTAATATTTTTCAATTAAAAAAGTTTAAAAAATTGTATATATTTGATATTAACTATATCCCTAATTTCAAATTCTCAATTCACTGTTACTAGGCATGACTTGTTACAGGTCGCTTATCATATAATGCTAAGTGTCGATATCCTTTGGCCCAACATGGTCACGAGCCATGCCGATACGATCTGGTACCATAGTAGACAAATCATGCCTCAACAATAAAGGTCTTTTCATTTATTTTTTTAATAGTTTTTTTGTGCTTATAAATTGTGCCGTGTTGTATAGAAAATTACAAGAGTGCATGACTATGCCATACCAAGGACCATGGTTCTTTGGAATGGCATATTAATGAAGAAAATAAAGAAATTTCGCATTTCAACTATAACATCAAATGTTTGAGATAAAATTCTAAAAAAGAACTTTTTATTATGAAGTTAATCATATTATTATTATTATTATTTTAATTATTAAGTCATAATATTTTTGTAATGATCATTCATATTTTTTTCCTTATTTTTCAGTAATAATTGCACGAGTGTTAATTTGTTTTGGCCTATTAAGGGCAAAAAAGTTATTTGACTGGAAAAATCAAGAAGAATTACAATTTGTTGCCTTTGGAAAATCAATCGCTAGGCATGGTAGACGGCAAAAGAATGGAGGACCAACCATTCTAGTGGTATGGAAGTTTGGGAAGTTTGTGTAGCAGTTGAAAGTACAAAAGGAAAAAGCGCGTCGCCCTTTTTATATAATTTTTCTATTTTCATATGTTAAGAAAAAAGTAAAATTTTCTTTCGAAAGAAAATAACTTGATTGAGATTATACTTTATGGATAAAATCCAAATTCAAAGCACTGTTGCTCGAGTCATGATAACCTTCGGCATAAGCTGTACCAGCAGAGAGCAGCAAGCCTCTCAGGCGAGTCGCTTGACTGTTGCCAAAGGGGGTCGTGCCACTCAAGCAAAAGGGTTTTTGATTTTTGGAGAGGCACTTTTGGGCAAGCTCGAGCCAAGTTGGTTGAGTTACTATGAACCTTTACTCGATTTATAAAAAAAATCATACAAATACGGGCTAATTTGGACCATATCTAGATCCATCGCTATAACCGACGTTTCTATTTCCCTCTTTTGATTTTTTTTTTTTTTTGAATGTATTGATAATTTAGACATGAGGAAGAGCGGCGGCAATCGATAGGACAAAGACCCACGTTCGTGTTCAACGGCCCCGACGTGCTTAACAAACCACTGAACTCGCACGACTCCCGCACCCCACCCTCCCTCTGAAAAAGAATAAAAATCGGAAATTCCAAAATTCAAAAGAAGAAGAATCGGACTGGCTCTCAGGCCCGGGCTGGCCCCCTGGCTCACATGCAATCGCAACTCCCCTCTGTACCTTACCTGGCCTCAACCGTATCGTGGGAGGTTTGCGGGGTCCCACCACTCTCTTTCCCCTCCCACTAATCCCACCCCGGCGCGTGCGCCCCACTCCCCCTCCGCCGGCGCGTGAGACTGGCACCCCCTCGGTCCTCGCGGTCTGCTCCCCCTTCCCTCCCACTCCCAGCCTTTTTATAAAGCCAACCTCCCCACCAGAAGAATGAACTCCTTTGTCTTCCCCTCCCCCCACCCAAAAAGAAAAAGATAAAAAGATAAAAGAAAAAATTCTCCTCCTCCTCCTTCCTTCCCCTTCGTCTTCTGCTTTTCTTAAAGGCGGCAGTTTCTCTCTCTAGCTGCAGCTGGGGCCCCCCGAGTCTGCAAATACCCAGCAGAACTCGGACTGGGTCTCTCTGCCATTTCTCTTCTCTCTTTCTCTCGCCCCCGCCGAGTCTCTCTCTGCCATTTCTCGCGCTCGAAGATGGCCATGCCCGATGCTCTGGACGACGGGGAGTTCTGGCTCCCTCCCCAGTTCCTCGCCGACGGCGGCGACGACGACTTGCTTGCTGCTGCGGCGGCGGCGGCGGCGGCCGTGGCGGTGGAGAAGAAGGGCCTCGACCCGTGCCGCGGCTTCGGCTACTCCGGCCTCAGCTCCCCGGTGGACTCGCTGTTCGGGTCCACGGAGACCGAGAGCGACGAGGAGGACTTCGTCCTCGCCGACCTCACCCGGAGAATGGCCGGCTCGGCCCTCGGCGGGGAGGGTCTCAAGAATCCCGACTTCGCTGATTTTGCTCGTGCTTACTCCAAGGTACTACTTGTCCAAACTAAATGGGGCGTGTCCGGTTCCGCCCAGTATCGCGCTTTGTCTTTTTGTTAGAATATTTCGACTGTCATGAAGTTTCATCGTCTCTATTCCATTTTTGCCCGCCGCTTCAGGGACGGTGTCTGTCTGTTTCCCCGCAATCCACGCTGTGCGGTTGTTGTCAAGCTCCTTCGCCGTTCCAGGCCTCATCCCCTCCTGGCGGCTGGGATCTGCTGCGCGAGGCCGCCGGGGAGGCCGCGAAGATGAGACTCCACAGGTTGCAGCAGCTTCACGAACTCGAGTTCGGCACGAATGTCCCGGGTCATTACTTTTACCAGAGGAAAGTCGCCGCAAGCCCTGTCACTGCGGCGAAGAACCCTAACTCGAACGTCAATTTTTACCCACACCAGTCGCTTTCCTACCAGCAGATGCTGTTTGATCAGGTTCGCTTGGAAGCACACCCACACTCGAGGCTCGCTGTGAAAAGCCAAAGTTGAAATACTGCATGTCTTAAAAGAGTTCCAGATATTTCATTTTTAATTTTGTTTTGTGCTGCAGCAGCTGAAACAGCAGCAGCGAGATTCTGGGGCTTGGGGATCGCAACCGAAAGCGACGCAACAACAGCAGCGAATGGTGGTCCATCAAGTGGCGAGAGACGACGACGCTGTTGTCTATACCCGAACGGTGGTGGCCGGACCACCCCGGGCTTGGCCCCATCTGCATGGCCTTCGCTCGAGCAGTCGCAGCGGCAACACCAGCACAGCCACAGCGGCCGCCTCCAGCACCCCCAACTCCAGAACGGCACGGGCATGCGGGCGGTGCTCCTCCGCACCCCTCCGGCTGCCGCGAAGAGGGAGTGCGCCGGCACCGGCGTGTTCTTGCCCCGCAGGGCCGGTTCTCAACCCGAACCCCGCAAGAAGCCTGGTTAGTACCTTCTCGCTCTGTTCTCGGTCTCAAGTCTAAAGAGAAACGTTTTAGAGCGTCTTTTCTTTCGGTGGGGGTGCATCGTCATCCACTCATTATGGGGAGTGGTGATTTTTGACTGGCGATTCATGGTTTCGGTAACAGTGGGTCGGTGAAGAGCAGTGGATGCTTATTTATTGCAGACATTCATCGAGCCACGATCTTTTTTATTTTCGTTTCTGGGTTTTTTCGGAAGTGGGTTTGGGTCTACGGCATTCGTGTACACGGCTCTCACCGTCTCTTTTTCTGGCGTTCAGCTTGTCCGACGGTGTTAGTACCGGCCAAAGTGGTCCAAGCTCTCAACATGAACCTGAGCTCTCGGCAGGCTCAGCCTGGTCTTCAGACCCGCCGTCTCGACGGACGTCTCGCTCCTGAAACTGGTGAGTTTGTTTTCCCTTTTTTCACTCGCTGAAAGGACCTAACGTTTTGTCTTTTCTTGCGGTTGAATTCGCGGCGGCTGAAGAAATGGTTGTTTGTGCGTTGTCTTTGCAGATGGTGTTTGGAAGTTCCCGGCGAGCGGACCCTGCGCGCAGCCGCGGCGGAACCTCCGTGCGCAGCCGGCGATGGGCCATGAACTCCGGCTACCTCAGGAGTGGACGTATTGACGACGCTGGCTCGGTTTCCGTCTCATCGTGACTAAAGCTAGGGTTTTTTTTTTTTTTTTTCTGGAGAAAGTCGTTAGTATTAGGAAGAAGAAGAACAAGCATATGGAAGGGGAAAAAATAGGGTTTTTTCTCTCTTTTTTTCTTAGGATTTAGATTTTAGGATGAATAAATGAAATTTTACTGCAACAGTGCCAAATTGAAGGGAAGGAGAAGGAGGAAAAAGACGGTAGGGACGTGTTTTCCTTTTTTTTTGGGGGGGTTTTTTCAGGAGGCGTGAAGGAGAAGACCGCGGTCAACGGGGCGTTTTTGCTTTTCCGGGTCTCTCCCCTTCTCTTCTCTCTGGTGGTTCCTTTTTTTCTTTTTGGCTTTGGGGGGCAATAAGGTCATTTTGAAAATGCCAAGGGTGTGGGGTGGGTCCCATTGTTTTGTGAAGGGAGGTCACACAGCCCTTTCTTCTACTACTTACCTACATATAATGAGAAGAGATATTATGTGGAAACTGAAAATTCGCGGGAAAATGCCTTTCGTCGCGCGACGGATTTACCGTTGTGCCCTTCGGCGCCCCCCCTTTGACCGCATCGTGCTGCGGGTGGTGGGGGGTGAGCTGGAAATTTTCGTGTATCGTGCCGGTTGTTACTGTAAAGCGACAAAAGGGCAAAGTTTCGCGTATCTCGGAGAAAGGGAAAACGGGAACTCCACTTTGTTGAACGCGGTGTCGTTTTATTATTCTATATTTTGGAAAAAGTAGCCGAGAGGAAATTAAAATACTATTTTATTTTAGCCTCTACCACTTGCTTTTTGGCCCCAAAAAACTGAAGGAAAAATCAACCCTAATTTTTGTTGAGCTGAGATTTACGTTCGGGAGACGGCCGCCGCCGCCGCAGCCACGTAAGTAGGCCGTCGCCAACGGCGACAGTTTGGATGAAGCCCCCGGCCATCAGACCGTGCGGCCGCCGTTAAAAACCACCGCAGCAAACGCCACCATCATTTGACCACCACGGGACCGTTACCATCGAGCCACTATAGCCACTTTCTAAGACAAGATCGACAGCAATGGCGTTTCTTGGCGAGATAAGCGGCAGTTAACGACAGAGGCACGGCCGGCGGCGGAACTAGATGCAGGGCAATGAATGCTGAGAGTGGTGAGTGAAGGAGGAAGAAGAAGAAAAGGAAAAAGAACTCGAATGTTCTATTAATTAAAAATAACAGTCTTTCCAAGCAGTAAGTCACGCATGCAATTATATGCACATTTTCTGTGATCAAATAACCCTAGTCATTAAAAGAAAAAAAGAAAAAAAAGTCATCACATGACCACGTTCAGCTTCTTTTCAAAAGTTCAAAAACTTGAATGAATTTCAAAAAAGAAAAGTTTGGATGTTTAATTGAAAAATGGAAAAGAGTTCACATACTTGAACTGTCATTTACTTCATTTTTTTTTTGAACTAAGTCATTTACTTCATTAACTAATCTCTTTTTACATATGTAAATATTATTTTGATTTCTCGCATGGATTAATTATCCGTTCCATGCATTGTTTAAAGACTTAGATTTGATGGCTCTCAAATATGTTTCAAGTTAGAGGTGATGATTTGAATATAAATTTAGTTTTGTCGTACTTAAACTTATTAGAGTATTTATATATTAACTTATGTATTGATTTAACAACTTAAACTTGTTAAGAGTACTCAACAAAAAATGTTTCAAACTTTCAATGATCTAATTACACATAACAAAAGCAAACCATACTACAAGATTCAAATGAGTTGGGCATTAACATTTATTGATTCAAATTATCCTTGATTTTTTTTTTTTTTTAGTTAATTACGACGATTTTGCGCCATTAACATTACATCAACAAGGAAAGGAAACCCACTCGAAGGACGACCAAAAGTTGGTTATCCTTGAATTGATACAAATGACCCATGTTTTAATTTTGTCAATCATTGTCAATCACATGACATACCGGCAAAATTTTGAAAGTATTATATTGAAATTTTGCTAAGTTTTTTACTCACTTTTTCATTTTTTATGTACATTCAATTTATGATTGATTTGATAATTAAATTGAGATGAAACATCCGTTTTGATGCTACCATTTCAATAATGGAAATAAATAGATGAAATCGTTTTGATGCTATCATTGGGAAATATGGACAAAAGCAAAACAAGTGGCTTCGCAAATCATATATTACTGAAGATAAAAATTTTGCAAATGTGAAGAGAATGGTAAATTTGCATTGAAATGTTGAAATGGGTAAAATGCATAATACTTGAGAAATAAGCAAAGAGTATAATTGATTCACATGATATCCACATAATCTAATAGCTCATTTTATGAAAGGGTGTATTGAGTTACTCATATTTTAAAAATTAGTTTGTCAAGGATAATCTCATCAGATATTCAATTTTTTATATTGATACATGTGAATATATGATTTTAATAATAACTTTTATGTATTCCAGTCCCTAGTTACATAATACCATATTATTGGATATACAAATTATGCGTGTCTTCAATAAAAGAATCATAAAAAAATAAAAAATAATGCGAGTTTGCATAATTCTTGCGTGCAACATGTACTTTGCGTATTCACCTAATACTTTCGTGTATTCTCCTTTCTGGGAAATCGAACCGTCATTTCATTGCCGTGCTAGGGCCACGCTAACCCACTCCAACAAGCTAAGCAGCCCACGTGCCGGCCGCGCGGGGGAAAAAGGAAGGCGGCACGTGCCGATGCTGGCAGACGCGTGAAAGCATCTGGAGAAGATCGCGAGGCCCGTGACCGTCCGATTCGAACGCGGGGGGCGGGGCCCTCCCGCGTGGGGCTGCCACCCCACGTGGCGCCCCCGATTGGGCTCGACCGCAGATATTTCCGATCCCTCGGAACTCGTCAACGCGCGTGTTGCCGAGTGGCGCGGGCTGCGTGGCGGCGACCGCATGCCGGGGGGGGGGGCCTCCGGCCGTTTCGCGCGAGGCCGGACACGTCTCCACGGCCCGCGATCGGTGCGCGCTAGCGAAACCAGCGGCGGGGCGACGGCGAAACCGCCACGGCTACGCCCACGTGCGCCTCCCGGCGGTGCAGCGCGTGGCGGGCACTCTCTCTCCCGTCCGTGTCCCGTCGTGGTGTCGTTTCTCCGTGGGAGTGCTTTGTCGACTCCGGTCGATGATTCGTTCGCTGCCGAATTTCTCGTCCGTTCGATTTTGTCCTGTTCCGCTGCCTCTACCGGCCGTCCTTTCTTTTCTCTTTCGGTTGTTCTTTTTGCTTCCTTAATTTAAGTTCGAGATTACTTTTATCGAATTCAATAATCTCTTTCCTCAGCACATGATCAGTGGTTTATTCGTAATCATTGTCGTTTCGCACTAATAATAAAACACCGTGATTGTTATTTAAGCGAGACTATCATATAAGTCATGTTAGTTCATGTCGATACGTCAATTAAACTTTATCACGCGTTGTTGTATTCAATTTTCTCTTATCATATTGTGCTTTACTTTATTCAGTATGGACGAATCAGATCTAAAATTATTACTAAAAAAATAATTGACCTTTTTTTATATTTATAATCGATATATTTATGAAAATACTTACTTCTGCTAGAGAGGGGGATGATGTAATGTTTTGGTTATTCATGGACTAAATTTAAGAATTTTTTTGCACTTACGCCGGCCCGTGTCTCCTTCTAATGTGCAACCACCAACCTATGGTCGCATGTCCTCTTTGTGGCGACGCACCATTCGCAGATTTCCTTTATGATAAGATTGCCATGTGACAATACAATAACATGTCACTTCGCAACTATACGGCGGCATTCCACTAAATACCTCACTTATTATTGGTCTTAAGGATCAAAGACAAGAACGCTGAAAATGGTTTTCTCCGATAGTGATCTCACGTCCAAAAGGGCTAATGAATATAATTAAAACGAGACGAGTGTCCTACCTATAGGATAAGTCGTTGTCGACGATCTACCCATCCACTGTCCTGCCCATACATATTTCTCTTCTTGCGTGCGCATTTGTCCATCCGAGATTCCGAATGTCCTGGAACTATCCACCTTGCCCCCGAGCTTATGTGCATCTGGACTCTGGAGTCTGTTTCTATCGATAGCTTAACTTGTGCAACCCATCCAGAAGCTTGACCGCTGACCCCTTATTTAGTTAATTGTACATTGACAAAATCAGAACCCAGAAATTGCGCTGAATGCTTACATCTATTCTTCTCCGCTAAGTCTAATACAATATCCAAATTAATTGCAAAAGAGCATTGTTATACACTTCTAATCGCATGGATTATGTTACCTAGGTTGATAATTTAAAAAGCCTAAACTTTCATACAGTAAGCTGATGATGTGTTGAATTGGAAATGGGGAAATGTTCTAAAATACATCGGTTTATCATACAATTTGTGTTTTTTTGACACTTTTGCATTTAATTGTAGAGATTTGTCTAAATGATGTAAAATAATCACACGACACGTTACAATGTTTTTATTTTTTTTTATTTTTTATATCAATGATGTGTTATAGAATTGTAAGGTACAATGGATATGTCATGGAAGTACTCTGTTAGCATAGAAAACATAATATAAATATGATTCTTTTATTTCTATGAAATAATGTCATGCGTAGTCCGTAAACTTTTGTTCTATCTGAGATAAGGTCGGTGCCCATGGCTGACAAGGACTAGGGCCTGTGAAGGACGTTGGAGATCAGTAAATTTTGAGCATGTTTTCCGCAGAAGAATGATTAGATCTTTCCGGGCGTGCAGTTTGGTTCAGAACCGCAAGGATTATATTTTTCTAAAACCACAAGATGCAAGGTAGTAAAGTTTGCAAAAACTCAAAAGTCATTATCAACGATAATTACTATTATCACGTCAACAGTAATCATGATAATCATGATAATAATGATAACGACAAAATGGAAAGACAGTAAGGCCAGGTGAGTTTGACTTCTCTGCTTCAGTTCTAATGTGGTGGTTGGGCTGGGCGGGTCGTGCACTACATGTTCCCCCGAAATTGGGTACAACTCCATCCATTCATGCACCAATAATCTCTCCGCAACGTTCTCCTCACTTCTCCCCCCAGTTTGCTTTTTGTATCATGCGTTCCACTTCCACTTCTTGCCCCCACTTGTCCTGTATAAAGAAACCACGAGATTGAACCCCGGAACCGATGATGTTAGTTAGGGCGCACATAAGGGGATTTTCATTTCAAGAATCTGACCTACTGTGTCGAAACTGTTCTGGGTTGAATTCATCTGTATAGATTAAAGGTCCGAACTTAATAGGTTTATAGGGTATTTCATGAGTTTGCGGGTAGTCAGCTTTCGATGCCCGTGTTCCTAAATTATCAAAGAAAAAAGAAGTAGAATAAGAAGGAAATATTTACGTGATTTTGACATTTGACACGAATATTCATTTTCCAGTTTGCATTTCTAAATTTAGCCCCCCCTTTCGATCCCACAATGATTAGAACGAGTGTGTGTGTATATATATATATATGTAATAGTTATCTATATCCTATCTTGTCGTTTTGATGCTTCAGTCTATGCGTACATGAGAAGGCTCTCCACATTCAACGGTTGCTCAACCTATCCACCAACTCAACCCTACTTTGTCATCTTCTTCCCATCAATAGCAGCACCCATCTGTACAAATTGCTGGTATGAAATTATGTAAAGTGGTCACGACAGGGTACTACGTTGTGACGCATGAGTAGATATCCGTATGAACGTGGGCATGAATTTACTATGCATTTTTGGCTCAACTAAAGGGTCCGGTTCTCTTTCCAACCGTATAAAATGAAAGCATTTCTCGAGGTAGGTAATAAGAAATTAGAATTGATTGGGCTGAGATGGCTACATGGGATTTAGCCCTTCTAAGGGCATGATGCAATGAATATATACAGTAATTAATGTTTTGTTTTCGACGAAAGATGTAATCAAACAGAGGGGTAAAAGGGGGAAAAAAACAGGTCTTGCTTAAGAGTTAAGCAAGACTTTTTTACATATAGTGGGTAATCGTTTCTCGGGTTGATTAGTTCACAGTTAAAGTTCCATTTTGAAAAGTTTGGAATCGCATATCAATCCAAACAATTGCTATTATATCGGAGAATTTTTTAATCAAACTAGACGGATTTTGAAATATTGGTGAAAACCGTACTAAACCTCCTTTTACTTTTGTCCGAAATTCAAAGTCTTCCCTCTACTTTTTCTCCAACTTTTTACTAGTATCACCGACTTTTCCTTAATCAGTTCAATAATGAATGTTGTTGAGATGGACTTGAAGTCTTTAAACATTTACTAATGTGAACTATTTGGACAAAAAAAATCTGACCCCTCTCTCCCTTCTCTCTCACAGCCATGGCCGCTTGAGTTCGAGCTCATAGCATCCATGGCTGCTCGAGCTCCAGCTCCAAGTCATAGCATTTATGGCCGTCGCCGCTCAAGCTTGAGTTCATGGCATCAGGCATCTCAAGTAGTTTTATTCCTGGAAGTCCATCATTGAAACAAGTCTGAAAAATCGACTTCAAGCTGTTAAGTTGAATTTTGACCTAACCTAACCCATTGCTTCCGATTGACGAAAGGCAAAGAACAAAACATCTTCGCGCATTTTCCGGATGGGCTTGGAATTTGAACGGCCCGGTCCAATTAGGCCTGTCTAGGCCGCTAAGACCCAACTGTTTACACGTCTAGGCCACACTAAATGGGCCGACCTTCGGACTTGCCCTGTTGGACCATTGAGCCCCCAGGAATTTTTCGTGGGTCGTGCTCCGAGTTTTCTCGATGGGGCCCATCTATCGATCAGGTCTAGCCTGCTCCGGCTCACCCGTTTGGCCAGCGATCACCGGGGATCGCCGATGAGATCCTCGCCCGACTGGCCATGTGACCGACAGGTCAAATCCAATCCAGAGCTATACGAGCATTCATGTTTTCTTTAAAAGACTAAAAAGTGCAATATCGATCTCATAGATTTTTTTATGCGTCACTGATTTGAAAAACTACTAAAATATCTTCCGATCGAATTGAAAGAAACTAGTGATCTTAACATTATTGCTATGAGAATTGAAATTGCAATGATAAAAATAAAGATGGCGTTTTCATTCAACTAGAAGTGAAAAGAAGCCATCCTAGTTCGATGTAAGAAGGTTTTAGCGGACTCAGCAGCCGGTGGGTGGAAGATCAGTCCGCTCCTTCGCCGAGCCCGGCCCGTCCGGCTTCTTGGAAACCCGACTGCCAAAGGCCAAGTGCCCGAGCGCGTGGCCGCCGACCGCGGCAAGGAAGACACCACCGTTGAACGACATGACGGCGAGCATCAACAGGTAGCTCATCCCGCAACGCAACGTATAAAGAACCGTTCGAAGAATGCCCGCGGCGAAATTCCGGTTCGAGCCCGCTCGCACGGTGAGCTTGCAGCAAGAGAATAGCTCCACGAGCGCAGCCACGGCGAAGACGGCAGCGAGAGAGACGGCGTACATCTTGGGGTCGGTGCCTGGCCACCGATCGATGAGGACCTCGGCGTTGTGGCCCCAGAAGAAGGTCATGTGCATCATCCCCATCTTCTTGCGGGGGTGCATGCACGTGCAGTTCCGGTGGAAGCCGTAATGCGGCGCCGGAGCTGACATTGTCTCCGGCATGGCGACGCTATGGTGTGCTCCGAAGTGGGGTTTATTTATTTTATTTTTTTTGAACGAAAGTAGGGTTTATGTTTGGACGATCGAAAAGAAGCGAGGATCTTGCGGCCGGTAGAGATTGTGATATTGAAAAATATGGGTTTTGACCTAGTCAAAAATAAAAAGGAGAAAGAAGAAGGAGAGAGACCGAGTCTTCGGGAGAGAAGAAGAAAAGGAAGAGAGAGAGAGAAGGAAAAAAAAGAAAGAAAGAAAGGAAAAAAAAAGGAGGAGATAAAAGGGAAAGAGAGAGAAAAAGGAGGAGAGAGAGAAAGGGAGATCAGAGAGCTTACGCTCAAAGAAAGGAAGAGGAGGAAGAAGAAGAAGAAGAAAGAAAGAGTTTCATGCATTTTCATCATGGGAGCCTCACCAAGCCACCTCAACTATGTAACGCAACGCTTATTGGGCCGCCCATTCGTTCAATCGGAGTAACTTTGGACCTAAAGCTTAAAATTCGGAATTTTGGAAACAACGAGCGGCGAAATATAATTTTTGAGTCGTTGAGCTGCGTATTTTTTAGAAATGATAGCTTGGATGTTGTGGAGCTGTAGGATTTTAAGAATCGTGATTTGAGCTTATGGTTTGCCGAAACAAAATTTTGAAGTTTATCGCGTGTGATGAACAGTGCGTGACCAGGACTTCAGGGCCATATTTTGTTGATTTTTGGCTTGATTTTGGGTTGGCTAAATTGGGGTTCTTTTAGTATGTTGAATGGGCTTTCCATCGACTATAAGTACGCTTGAAACATAGTTCAGTAGAAAATTATGGCAAAATTATGGCATAATGAAGTTTCATGTTCAAGCTTCACTATGGACGACTTTGAGTAATTGTTTTGGTTGAGTGATTTATTAGCGTGTAGGTGTCATTTTATCGATGAATAAGCATAATTTAGTTGAGTAGTTAGCTTTTTTTTTTTTTTTTTTTTTTTTTTTTTTTTTTTTTTTTTTTTTTTTTTTCTGTCGATAGTTGAGTCATTAGGTGGAGAGTAGCATATTACCTGGTTTTAATATCATTTTCGATTTATTAATAGAAATATGAGTGCGTTGGCTCAATTGATTTTTGGCTTTCCAAGGTGAGTGGTGCTATCTCTTCTAAGAATTTAGAAACTCATGTCTTCAAAATGATAAATATTTGATAGTTTACGATATATGAAGAAGCATATTTGTTGCTTAAAAATTGGATCGGGCAATTACTAGGTTTTGGTATTTGATAATAGTACGAGAACTTTTTGATGGAAATATATACTTTGTTTGATGAACGAAGTTGAGAAATATTATATATTTTAGATTTGTGAAACATTTTTTACGAAAAGCTTGACTTTGAGATGATTTATGGGATGTTATATAAATATCTATTAGTGATAAACTTTTTAAAATGTATTTGATTTGGTTTGTAAAATTGATTTATGAGGCGAGTCTTGAAAATTATTTGAGAATGTTTTAAATTGTGGATGGTTTTGTTCTAGATTGATATTAATGCTCAATATTGTTGTGAGCCCAGCGAGGAACTTGTGGGTATGTGCATATTAGTCTAAGATATCTTTGTGCCCGAGCCACGGGCTAATAATAGGTGGAAAGCTTGCCAATGGGAAATCTTGGTCATCTCATCACTAGGCGTTGTACCGTGATCATAGTTTGATATTGAGCAACGAATTGATCAATGAAGTAGACCATTGACATGTGATATGAGTTTGGTCGATAGAATATGCTATCAACGTGTAATTTGAGTTTAGTCGATGAAATAGACCATTGGCGTATGATTTGAGATTAGTAATTGAAATGGACCATCGATGTATAATTTCATTAGACCATGGTATAAGATTAATCAATGAAATAGACCATTGACGTGTGAATTAATGAGATTGATCAATGGATTAGACCATTGATGTTTATTTTAATATTATTGTGAAATGATTATTTCTGCTATAAATATAGCTGTGTTGAAACATATGTACTTATTATATTTACTATATGTTTGTTATATCTTGGATTTGAGTTAAAAGATTTGTAGTTTGATTTTGTAAATATACATAATAGGTACTCGATCCACTTAGAAGAAATGCACTACTTACTGAGTTGTGGTTGCTCACCTCTTTATTTTCCAATCTTTTCCAAGTTTCACGACTAACGATGAGTAGGTACGAGAGCGATATAAATGT
This sequence comes from Eucalyptus grandis, assembly GCF_016545825.1. Taxonomy (NCBI): domain Eukaryota; kingdom Viridiplantae; phylum Streptophyta; class Magnoliopsida; order Myrtales; family Myrtaceae; genus Eucalyptus; species Eucalyptus grandis. The sequence goes on along the minus strand of NC_052622.1, from coordinate 40,064,209 downwards.
GGGATTTTGGGATGAATTTTGGGAGCTTTGAGGTTGTGTCTTTTGAGTGGAAGGATGGCTATGTCATCCCCCATTCATGATGGTTTTGGGGTGTGACAGATATGATGCCGGATTGTTGGTTCTGGTGTGCAAGGATACAGGCAAGAAATCAGGGTTTAAGCACTGCTATGCACCGACGCAAAATTCTTATCGTATTGTTGATTTAACTCTATCTCGAAAAATTAAATAAGTATCGACATAAGAACTTTATCCTTTCAAAGAGGTTAAATCATATCTCCAAATTTCCGATCATAAAACCAGAGATATGTTCTTCAAATACAATTAATTGATCGATGCATGTCCATGGATTTGCTGAACCCGTGAATTTTCTCGCCAACGTGGCGTTGATCTAGAAAGCATGATCTCATGGATATCAAATTATCAGCATAGGTAGCGAGAGAAGGAATCCAAAGTTATATTCATGCTGAAGAGATTCGCCGTCGATTGAGTTCAGGTTTGTGCGCCCGCAAAACTGGATCGGACAGGACCCGAGCCCCCTCTAAAGGGCTCGGATTGGCCCAACTAGACGGCCGAGTTCGTTCTGTTGTCTCTCTGGAGGAATCAGATTACCTTGGTTTCGCCCTTCCAATACGTTCACAACCACATCGCTCGATTGTTATACCACAGTTGGACGAGAGTACCCGTGCGAGCTGGGGACATTTCTTGGGAGCATAGGACAATGAGTACCTCGTACTTGAATTCCGCTGTCAAAGGTGGATTTTCAGAGCCATTCTTGCAAATTGCATAGGTCGTACTTGTTTGGGATCTATTCCATTTATGCATACATTCATCAACTTCACCCGACCAACAGCATATAATCGAAGGGCTACGATTGAGCACATCGCAAACCGGTGCGTGGGCGGAGGCTGATGGTTGGGACGCTCGAGGTGACCAAAGGCCGTGGTTGTTTTCTCCCTGGTTGCCCGCCCCCGCAACGACGACTTCCTTCCCCTCTCTGCCGTCCCTGTCGACGTTGAGCTTTTGATAGTGGCAGAGCTCGGCAAAGCGTCAAGCTCCCTCTCAGCTGGCCGATGAGGGACTGCCATCTCCGGATTTGAAGGAGACGCCTCAACTTTTGGAGGCTCAGATTCCACGACCATGGAGGGGTGTCGATCCTCCAAATTCGAAGGACTCAGGGAGGACAAGCCGAAGACCTCAACGGTGGCAGAGCGCAAAAATAGAAAGGCAAGGGAGCGAGACGACAGCGGGCAGCGGAACAGCCTAGACACTTGGCGGTGGCTCCGCACAGTTGGTGACGCGGGCTTCACCAGCGGCAACGACAGAGGAAGGCGCGGCGACGAGCTGTGGTTGATGGGAGAAGAGGAGACAGAGAGACAGAGAGAAAGAGAAAGAAGGGTTGGCCGTTAGGGTTTTTGGAGAATAATACTGAATTAACAATTAAGTGTGGAGAGAGCAGAAGAGCTGGATGAATTCATGTCTCAATCCGGTGAAGAAAACAGGCGTATGAAGAATCACGATGCCAGCGTCGCAAGCATATCTGAAACCATAATCATGTGTAGATTCGCGTACGTATTCACTTTCATAAGATTAGATTTATCATTATATATATATGCTTTACTTAACCGAAGTTTAAGCGCAACCGACGGCGATTTATTTAGCTACTTGCGGCAACATAATTATCATAACGAACGCTTATAGGACTCCTAAAGGAGTATCCTCGCCGAAGTCATCAAACTTGCAATCGTCGTCCTAGCGGACGGCGATGTTAGCCCATTCTCCCCGCCCGTGTCGCGCCTCCAGCTTCGGAACCTTGATCGTGAGCAGCCCATTCTCCATGGCCGCCTCCATCTCGTAAGGATTGCAATTCTGGGGCAACACGAAGGACGTCATGAACCGGCCGCTGCTGCGCTCCATGTGGTGCCACCTATCGCTCCGGTCCTCCTTCTCGACGCGCTTCTCGCCGGCGATCTTGAGCACCCCACCGTCGTTCAAATCGATCGTCACCTCCTCTCTCTTGAACCCAGGGAAGTTGAGCTTGAAGATGTGGGCGGTCGGGGTCTGAGTGCATTCGACCCCCGTAGTCGTGAAGGCCGACGCCGCCATCCCAGCTGTGAAGTGAGGGCGCAGCGGCAGTGGGGGGCTGAAGGGCTCTCCGAGGTGGGGGAATGGGTCCCACGCGTCGAAGGCACAGGGTCAGGGAAATAGGTGGTTCTCCGGTTACTAGGGTTGATGGACATGATTGCTTGCTTTGTAGTTCTTCTTATTGAAGCTTATAGCTATGTACGAGATATTATTGAGAGAGTGATGGATTGGTTAGTGTTTGGTCCGAAGGGTTTTTGCTGGCTTATGTTGGGGGAAATAAGGAAAGCTGCATTTATATAGGAGAAGAAAAGGGCTCTTTCCTGGATAATGCCTATCCCTATTTTGTACTTTTTTGAATGTCCCCCTCAAAATGGATCAACACAATTTCGTCAGATTGTAGTCGATACTTGGAACTTATAGCAAAATTTTTTTTTTTTTTTATTAACCTAGTTTGGAAAGGAGTGAGGATGGACGATAAACGTCGCCGGTCAATCCCCTTACGTTGACACGGGAGTTTCATTTTGCCGTCGTACAAACCACAATTGTTCTTTATTAAAGTGAGTCCATCATCGTTGCTCCTCTCCCAGCTCCTTTGCCTCACACAAGTCAAATTGAGGCCACAAATGAATCATGATTTACCGAAATCGAAAGAGGGATCGGAGGATTTCGATATACAACTAGGGAACTCCAAACTATACGGACGTAAGCCCGACACTAGGCCAACCATTGTAGGGTGGTAAACATGGTATCTAATAGAATATATTTAGGTACTTAAACAGCACCTATCGTGGCATCTCATATGAAAGATGATGTCCGGAGTTAGAGATTAAAGATCGACAAAAGGAGATTTTTATGAGTATGACAAAGTTAGTCCGTATCAATTCTGAGGCTTCCAGAAAAAATTTACGCTCATATATGTTGCAATGCTTGATTTGATGCTAAGGAAATTAAGCCAAACGCAATCAGGCACATGCTTTTTGGCATAAATTCCTTTCTTGGCCCGTATATTTTATAATTAAATAGTGATCAAGAGGAATTTTAGTATAGTAGACATTGTCCAATAGAATTGATATAATGGATCTTTTTGCCCATGAGAGATCACCTTGTTGGGATGTATGGAGTTAAGTCATATTTCAGGATGATGATCATATATTGGGGAGTCATAGACACGGCATGACAAGGCATGGCAATCTTCAATAAGTGCCACGTTTTATTAAGTGGAGTCGACACAATTTCAAAATATATTTTCTTTTAGCTATGCTTCTTTTGAAATATGTAATTTGACTCCTTTGTCTGTTGAGTTTTGACACCCCTAAATCCTCTTAAACAACCAATTGGACCTAAAACAAATTTAAATCAAGACAAAAAAGACGTACAGATAATAGACCCGCCTCAACTATTAAAATGCTTACATAGATGCAAGAACAATTTAATATGAAGATTTTTTCTGTGGTTAAACTTACTCTTTTTTTTTTTAATGTATGTGATTATAATCCCCAACTCTCATTTTTGTTGCCATTCTTTCAATCGATCCCAATTTCAAAAGATTTTGTTTTTTTGGGATGGCTTTTAGATTATTTAGTTTATTTAGATTTGTGTGAGAAACGGTGGCCTAAATTTACATGTGATTATAGTTCTTAAGAATATCATTGGACTACATTGACAATGTCTCGTATGGGTGCTAAGAAATTGTCACATTAGCTTCTACTAGGATCGTTTATGCGTATGTGTTCAATGGCATGAAAAGGGTCGATGGTCCCATGATGGAGCAGGCACCTTCCCCGACAAGCAGAATTTTCTGACCTTAGAATTAGCCTTTTTTTTATCTGGACGGTCCTTGTGGTCCTGATTCTTTAATCAAATCCAGCACCGGATTCGAATTCGGATTCCGCACGAAGGAACAAGAAGATGTGGGTGCGGCTGGCCCCATCATGGGAATCGAACTTAGCTTCTTCTCGAAACTAGAGAGGAATATTACCCGTTTTACTCGGCGAATGCTTGAGGAAAATTGGGGTGCGTTTTTTCTTCCCCTCTTCTACACAAAAGCGTCTCAAATGCCCTAAATCTCAGGTAGGGTTGGGTCGATAGCAAATTGGGCGAGAGATGAGGCAAAAGTAGCTCGATTAGGGTTTCTTTTCTTCTTTTTTAGTAGAGGATGTGTTGCACGAGAAGGTGAGTAGAGCTTGTCTATTCCACGAATACCCCCAAAAATGTCGCGGAAAGCGTCACATGAGAGCAACAGATGCGATCCGGGGCATTTTGAGGCGGTTTTTTAAAGCACAAGGGGCAATCGGGGAAAAAACGCGGCTCGGGGACACCTAGCATCCGGTACCAATACGGAGGTATATATATGAAATTTTTTCCTAATTCTTGTGGTGAAAATCAGAAATTGTGTGCTTCTAGATGGAGGAAAATGAGAAATTGTGTGCTTCTAGATAGAAACCTCTTATGTCGACGAATAAGGACATCGACTGATGTTGTCTTCCACATAGAATTTTTCAGGAAAAAACTATGACATTTCTAGATTAACTCATTTGAGTTATTATTCATTTCAGCTCATCCCATACTAAGTCTCATGGTTTTATCCTTTGGCATCCATATAATCACTTTTATTAGAGGTCACCATCCTAATAGTGTTCTAGCCTATGCTAGCTTAACCTTAGAATTCCAAAGCAAAACTTGCCATTGCATCAAAAATTATTTTCATGAGTTAATTTAGTTTTCACATATGTTCCATAATCACTTTCCCTTTGTTCGATGCACAGTTTAATTCATTTTTACCCCACTCACCAATTTAGAAGTCCAGCAAGAGCCACTCTTTATCTAAACCCTCTTTGACCTCAACGATCACTCCCTGTTCCTATCGAACTAGGTTGTTACAAAAATAATATCATAAATTTACCATACTCGTTTGAGTGTCATAATTTTTTTTTATTGCTTAAATGATATAACTTATGTATCAGCACTTACTTGAGCACCATAATTTCATTTTTCACTTCATTGCTATAACTTTTTGAAAATGTTCACTAAAACATTATGTCACATCGTATTTTCAACACTTAGGTGAACATTCTTAAAAAGTTTTGACACTTAAGTGATCAACTGAAAGTTATAACACTTAAATAAACATACGTTAGAAGTTATAGTATTTAAGTGGTAAAAAAAAAAAACAAAGTTCCCACCAAAAAAAAAAAAAGTGGTAAAAAAAAAAAAGAGTTGTAGCATACAAGTGATGCCACACAAAAGTTGTGCCACTTGTCACATTCTTATCTCTTGTTTTTGGAATACAAAATTTAGTTAATTTTTTTAAAAAGTTTAGTATCCATCTCGGACATATCTTTGTCAAAATATAATTTTATCACACTATAAAAGAGTCCAACATCAAATGTCTCATTCTTTTTCCTTAAATATCTTGATGTTATTTGTATACTTTTGCAGAAGGGTCCTCCAAATTTAGTGGTCAAATCAATCCCGCCTGGCAAGATGACAGATCAACGAGGGAGACATTGGATTGGGGTCGATTTATCTTTCCCCTTTCACCCCTTCCGTTCCTTTCTTCCCTAATTCCACCAAGATGCCCGCTGCCCTCCTCTAGACCTTTTAAAATGGATGTCTCTGGTCGAGATTGGTTGGGTTGAAAATAGATTCAACCCAAACCAACTCATTTTTATTTAATATAAACTTAGCAATTCATACTTATCCAACTCGGACTTAATTCATACCCAACTATACACAATCTACAATTCCTAAGCAATTTTCTTTCTTAAGCATGAAAAATAGCATACTAAAGTAAAACAGAATCAATTAAAAATGCATAAAATGAATGATAAGGACAACATTTTTGAAAAAATGATTATTTGTATCGTTTACAAAAATGAATGAATAAAACTATTTTCATTATTCACAAAAATATTTAGATATAAATTATTGTCAATGATGAAACATTTTTAATTGATTAATTATTTCGAGCAATACAAACGATCAATTTTAAGAAAATATTTTATAAATCATTCATTTTTCACGAAATAAAAAGAGCCAAAGAGTGGTCTAGTTTGTACATATGGACACTAAAATGCTCAAATTCTACAACAAAACATCTACTATGTCACCATTATACAAGATATTCATACTAAAATACAATGGCATGTGCAAAAAACATTTGAAAGCGAACTTTTGTAATATGGGTCATTCACCTCGATTATAACATGCCTCTAATCTTATTCATTAAAGTTAATAAAATGTTCCATGATTTTAAAAATCAATTAGGGTGTGTTCATAATAATTAACAATATGTCCCCCCCCCCTCTTCAATTTAGAAAATTTATTTACTCTAATTTTAAGCATGTATATTTTCTTTGATCATAAATGATTTTCTGTCAACCGAAATTACTTCAGTCTAGGTCGGTTTGATTTTTTATCCCAAATTTTCTTTATTTTTTTAAGAAAATAATTCATTATGAAATTTCAAAGCTCTCCCACACAATTTTCATGAGGTAAATTTACACAAGAGTGATAAGGTTCACCCAAAGAAACAAAATTCGCACACCTCACCTTTAATGTAGCATAATGTTTACTGCCCATCTGAAGTTTGATGGGTTAGTTTATTGTTTTTTGTAACTTTATTGAGGTGTATAAATAAAAAAGTACTAACTTTTAATTTTTTTTTTTATTTCTTCGTAACTTTAGATATATGTTTATTTTTTCAGAACATTTCAGTCCGAGCAGCGGCAATGGCCCAACCATCTAAGGCCCAAAAAAACCTAGAACAGCTCGAATGACAATCTTAAGACCCACTCGACGATTAGCCCGGTCCTAACCTTAAAATACTCGGAGAAAAGCGACAGAATTGAAGCAGCTCACCGTTCGGGGTCACATCCATGGTTGTGAATGGGCTTCACTGGATCACGTGATCAAGCAATTCCACCTAAATTTTTGTACTGGAGGTCCTCCGGCGTTTAATAATTGGTCCCCCCACCAAAGAGCAAATATCGACAAAAATCACAACCTTAAAATGGCATTCCCATTTGTGGCAGAAAATAAAAAAGTTGAAATGAAGACATTCGTTGTCGATAGTGTCGACATAATATTTGCAAAGTGTAACCCGGTCAATCCTGAAATTGATCGACCCCGCATTATGTGTTTTGACCCTCAGTACTATCAATAAGCTATATAGCCCCAAAAAAATCTTCTCCAATTAGGGGCTTCTTTCGTCTCAATCGAAGAGAAAACTCTGGGACGACCCAGTCCTTTCTAATCCCTAGAAATTACGCATGAGATACGCTTGATTCAAAAAATCAAATCGTATCGAATATGCATGGCACTTTTGTGTTCATTCACTAATGTCGACCAAAGAGCATCGAGAAAAATAGATAGTTTGGCCCTTCTATGTAAGGAATAATCCATGACAGAAGAAAAAAAAGTAAGGAATAATCAATAATTATCTTCATTAAATAACAAGAAAAGAATAATTCATAATGATTAAAGTGAGATTATACATAATTATTTAATGATGATCTATAGTACAAAACGTGTAGTTTAATTGTCTTTGCGATATAATTCTTGCGCATTATCATGTGGTGATCGTTCATGTACCCAGAAAATCTAAAATTGTGATCGAGATAAAGACATATAAATATAAATAAAAGTTTGCATTAACACCAAGTGATCGAGGTAAGCTAATCTTATTGATTGAAAATAAAAATAAATAAATAAAGGAAGTCTAGCCCTAAGGTTGCATTTGGTCATTTGGATTTCTGATTATGATTGGACTATATAGTATATGAAATCTATGGATTTTGTTAGCCGGATATTTTCATATTATATCCAACCCATTATTTGGTATGAACGACATATTAGTATAATAAAACTTAAAAATTACATAAACAGAGATGATAAGAATCTCTCACAACACTCTTGCCTATTTTATTTTATTTGCTAATTTTTTTATTTTTGTCTCTCTTTTTTATTTCTTTTCTTCCCTTTCCATTGTTCTCTAGTAAAATTTTATTAAATAGTAAACTACAATGATCCACCTAAAATACTATAAAAAAACTAAAATATGAAATAAATCTAAATACTAAATATATTTATATATATTGAATATATATTTCAAGATAGAAAGAAATTCGATTATATAAATAAAAATGGGAATATATATAAAAACAAAATTGATGTTATTTTTTAAAAATATTCTAATATTGAAATTCAAATATTATTTATATTCAAATATCATTTTAATTTTATTGATTTAAGAATTTTATTATTCAAAACAAAGTAAAATATATATTTTAGAAATTACATATTCTATTTACTTTTATCCCATATACCCCATAAGATATTTTTATCTAGCTATATCCTTCTTATATTCGGCCATATATCCTTCTTATATTATCGACCATATCATATTAAGATTAGGACTTAAGGCTATATTTGGTCTTCGACAAGAACCAAACACATGATTATCCTATAAATCTATATTTTATCCTTACTACCAAACATAACCTAACATATCTAAAATATAAAAAATACCTAAAATAAATTTTAAGATTAGGATTTAAAAGATTGATATAACAAATGACGGGACTAGACAAACTTTGGGGAAATTTTCCATTCAGTCTTAAATTTTTTAATCTTTTGCCAATTCAGTCTTGAAATTCTGCGTGAAATTATAATGTAATCATTTTCATCAATTTTTGTTGGAAATTGCTGACTTAGCGAAATGCTACACAGGATAGGCATGAGCAAGATCAAAAGAGAATGCGATTCTTGGTTATTTTGACGACGCTTTTTCTATTTCTATTTTAGATATGTTTCATGTGGGTAAAACAGGAAGCTTTTCTTTATTTGCAAAAGAGCCCGAAAGCAGAAGAGATCTCACGGTTTCTACTCTCATAAAAGGAACAGCTCTGCCGGGGACCAAAGCGAGTGAAAGACTAGAATAAGACAGAGCCCAAAAGAAAGGGAAAGCTTAAAGAGAGAGATTCCTCCGAAACAAACGTCCAAACATTCTCTCCACAATGTCTTGTGGGATTTGCTCACCTTTTTCCCAAAGCTTAGAATCAAAATGCCAACATCTTTGCCCTAATCACGTCGTATTAGATTTAATTTTTTCATATTTAAACATAAGATTAGTCGTTATATACACACTTACAAGTTACTGAAAACGGTATGGTTGACAAACTTAAGAAATGCATTCTCATTTGAGAAGGCATATATGAATTCAATAAATTTGTCGATACGAACAGTATGTTAATCTATTTTCATATATTCGTGTCTGGCCATACTAAATTGACTAGCCCACATTGATGCTTACTTCTTCTTTTTTGTTTTATAGATTATGTATCAATTTACCGCACAAATAAATAAAGTAGTCACAGTTATCCAAGGAACATAATTCAAAGGCTGGACCCTAGCACAACAGCTTAGCTAGGGGGATAGGACATGCAACGTTTGATGGATCATCTATAGAAGCGGTCCTTAATGCTGTGACGTGATTGTTACATCTAGATTCAATTTTATTCGCCTACATTTTTAGTTATTTTGATTTGTTTTGATATTTATAAACCGATCTTCACTTTGACAAAAAGGCTAATGAACAGTATTTCTCCAATTCTCTGACCAAACGCACACCAAATATTACCATTATGGTTTCCCTCTTTTGTTGACTCCACCTAACCTCCATTTGGCTGGTTTTTAAGAAATAAAGAGCTAACCACTTTTTCCACCGAAATTAAAAATATATATGTACTCTCATCTGACAACCGGGAGAATTTCTAAGGAAAAACAATTTCGCCATGACTTTATACGGCGTTCAGCAATTTCATATTCATTTATTTGGATCAATGGTCGTTTTTCCTGCTATAAAGCAAAATGTCCATAATCAAACAGAAAAATAATGAACACGCGACAGATGATGAGCGATAGCAAAGACTAATGCATTTTTTTTCTAAATAAAATGTCTCACGAGAATCACAAAACCGATCAAACGGTCCTACTTTAGAATTTCGATCATATTAAAAGTCTTTAACCTAATGTCCCCTAACATTTTTTATATAGGACGAAATTGGAATCTTGGTTCACATGATTTGCTGATGCCTTTTTTAGGCTCCTATTTATTTTTATTTTTTTCAATACTCCTACCAGATGGTTTTTAAATATTGGTCGTAACTAGCGAGGCTTGTCGTCTAGGGAAAATTCATCCCAACCATTGACGAAAACAAATCCTGTCGGGCATGTGATCTTTGTCTCTTATGCTATTCCTGGCCAAGATCATGTAATTTGATTGGAGAATTCCGGATTCTCTCGCTTATCAGACACCGCGCAGAAAAAAAAGAAGAAATATTCCAGGATATCGAATTTATACAAAATGACCATGTTGACTATACCAATCATCAGTTAAATCAGCTCCGATAAAAAATTCAAGAGAAAGAAATATAGTATGTGTCGTAATTTTAATACAATATTCGCTCGAATACTGCAAACGTTTATTTACATGTTGTAAAACTTTTTAATCGATCAATTGAATGTTATAATTTTGTTAAAGCATTCATCAATAATTATCATGTCACATTAGATTTTCAAAATTTAATTACGGTATTTAAGTAATCAATTGAAAATTATGTCACGTTTGTTTAAACTATAATTTCTCAGATGATAAATATATATATATAAATATATTAAAATCCAAATATAATGCAGCTGAAAAAAAAAAAAAAAAAAAAAACTCTCGCCACTCCATACTCCTAATCCAATCCGGTTCACACATGCACGCAAGGGCCGGTCGCAGTCCACCGGCCGACGCAACGACCGGGTGCTGTGGGGGACCAAGCAGGTGGGGCCACGCGGGCATCGGGATTCGGTAAAGGACGCAAATTCGCCACGTGGGGCCCATCCAGCCACCCCCGCGGGCCCCACCCCCCAATTGCCCTACGCTGGCTCTCCACCGTCCGATCGGGAAACGCCTCCCCTCGCCATCACTCTCCCCTCGCCCGCCTCGTGCTCTCCTCTCTTCTCTCTCCCGCAATATTCTCCTTCCCATCTTCCCTCCATCTGCAGTCCCTGCAAGTCCGACTGACGCAGACAGAGAGAGAGAGAGACTTCTCCTCTGCAGCTCGTCCCGAACTTTTGTCCCTGACTCCAAAGAAATTCGGGGCCTTGGCTTGGCTTAGCCGGCTACACGCTTAGTGTCAGTGTGTGTGTGTGTACGAGAGTTGACGCGGTCGCTGATCCGTCGCGTCGGTTTCGCCTCCCTCCGTTTTTGGCGCGAGCTCCCCTCCCCTCTCTTGTCTCTTCCCTCGGGTAGTCCATCTCCACCACATTGCCTCGCCGCTCGCCCTCCTCTCTCCGGGGTGGGATTCGGGTCGGTGGGTCTCGACCGGTTTCCGATTTCGCGGCGATCCTGGACGGCTCGCGCCCGCCGTTCGCCTCCGGTACGTTCGCTCTGATCTTCCTCCGACAGCAGCTCGTCGTGTGCTTCTTTTGTTTTTTAGGGCGGTGGGTCTGCGCGCGTTTGGCTATTTCGCCGCCGACCGTTCTCGTTATCTGTCATACCTTGGTCGTTTCGATAGCTGGGGTGGGGGGGCTTGTGGAGAATGGAAAGTTTCGAGCTTGTTTTGGACAGTGCAGTTCTTGTGCTCTTTGATTGGGGCGATTGTTCGGACCTTTCTTGGGTTGTGGAGCTTCTGGTTTTTTTTTTTTTCCAGGGCTATAATCCGTTTCGAACGTGAATTTAATTTCCTCGGGTACTCCGCAGGAATCCTTCCTATTTATGCGCTTGAAACTTTTGGTTTCGGTTACTAGATCCGGGGTCCATGGCATTAACTCTGAGTTTGCTGAACGCTTAGATGTAATGCCGGTGAATTACCGGGACGATTTCGTTGACATAAGGCAGATTTAGGACATGGAGCTTGTCTTCGGCTCTGAATTCGACCGCCTGGTCCTTAATTCATGATGAAGAAAATCCATTACGCGAAGGTGCTGTTGTCACCTACCCATTAACATAAAAACAAGCAAGTTTCTGCTGTTAGGTTCTTGTAACAACGCTCGCCGGTGTTTTCTTTCTTCTTTTTTTTTAGCCGGGTGCATGCATGTGTTTTTTGGCCATTAGGATGTCCGAGGTATGTAATTTGTGCATGCTTTACGTATGTGCAAGTGGAAATTCTAAGTCTTAAATCAAATCTGTCTCTCCTTTTATCCCTGAATTATGCTGGTCAGATGCGTTTGTCATGTCATCTATTTGCAGCAGATGGAATAAAAAGGACTGCCTTCTTGCATTTGTTCACTTCGGCCTTTTCCCTTTTCTCACATGTTGTCCTCCTTGTTGGCAGGGCCTTTTTTTTGACCTGTTGGGTTCGGTAGTGCATTCAGAATGTCACATAAGAGCAATTTGTCACGGTGAACTGTGAGAGCGAAAGGCTGGATGTGGATTCTGAAATTATCTGGTGTCATGTCATCTGATGTTTGATCTGGAAATCAACACCTAGTATCTGCTGGAGAAATGGGAAAAGACGTTGAGGTGAAAAATTACCCAAGGCTTCAGCAAATCTCCAAGAAGGGGAAGGAGAGGGTCTTTTCGCCCCGTGGGTCTGAAACTATAAAGTTCCCAGAAAAGTTAAAGGTTGAAAATGGTCAGTGTCTGCAAAATGTGCGCCGCCATCATGAACCGGTAGAAAATTTAGATGCCCGAGCAATCTGCCAGTATACTTCAGGAAATCAACAGAGGCAGTTTTTCAAGGGAAAGGTCACCAAGGATGATGATCTTGTCAAGCACATGAAAAACTTGCCGGGCTATCTCCAGAGCATGGAAAAGGGAGAAAACCTTCAAGGTAACGCTCTGAATGTTGGAGTTCTAGATTGGGAACGTCTTGAGAAATGGAAGCCGAGTCAAAACTGTGATTTTAGAAGAGGTAGGTTCAGTTCATCTCTGAGTGGCATCGACAGGTCTTTGAATATCTCTGAAGGGTCATTTAGCTTACCCAGTGATGCTCGCACTGCAATACTTACTCAGAAAAGCAAGCTACAGGCTTCTGCTAGTTTCGATCCCCTTTCTTCTGCTAAAGATGGCCTTTCTCGATGTCCAAGACCAGCTAACCGAAAAGGCATGCGTGGTCAAGATGCCACACATGTTTCCAAATTCACTTTAGATGAGAAGACGAAGAAGAAACCAGTTTCCACATATGAGTCTCCTGAAGGAAACCATTCTAATATCAAGCGTAAAACTGGCAGAACTGAAGAAGGTAAAAGGATTGCTTCAGGTACAAACAGTCCATTGAACTTGAAAAACCGCAGGAATTTTCCAAGTTCAAAGGAGAATTTCAGAGGTTTTAATGCTCATGCAGTGAAGAAAGTTGTGGAAATCCCTCAACTGGTTTCTAAAGAAAATTATGTAGAGCAAAGAAACACTTCAAGGATAGGTGCTTCATCATCTTCAGAACCAGGGAAACTTGAGGTCCCTTTGATTGCAAAAAAAGATGAAATTAATGGAAAGGTGGATAACCCTCAGGATTCAGATGTACATTTGGATTATAAGTTCTCTTCCGGGAAGCACACAAACATAGTTCTTCTTTTACCCAAAAGATTTCCCAAGAGCAATCTTGCAGAAACGTCACAGCAAAATGATATCATGAGAGTCCCAGCTCAGAGTTCATGTCGAGTAAGTCAGGATAGTTCATCTGGCTCCTTACTCTCTGAGGACCATTCCACTGAACTATGTCCTGAAATTCCATTCTCCTGTCCTCTGCCATCTCATGACACGACTCATTGTGAAATCCTTCACCGAGCTGCGATGCTGTCTCCTGATTCATCTCCCCGTTTTCCTAGCGTGAAGAAACTGTCTGATATTCCCTCAGAAGTCAAACGTGGTCGGAAGCACCGGTCAAGCAGTGCACTATTGAATCAAAATCTAGCTGCTAACCTGAATATTCTGGAGCTAGAAGCAGCTGAAATGGAATCAGGGAGAGGCAGCAATTCATCTCCCAACCACCGATTCAGCTTTAGTTTAGGTCGGATGAGGAAGAGTTTCAGCTTCAAAGAAAATACTTCTGCTCCGCAGTTGAGCTCGACATATGTCAGTGCCAAGTCTGGTCCAGTGGGAACTGGAGATGCTCCTTGTCTTGACTTCCCAAGCCATGAGAGAGTGAATGCTCCAACAAGAAGTAGATCCAGCCCTTTAAGAAGATTGCTGGACCCACTGCTGAAGTCTAGATCAGCGAATTCACATAGTTCAGCTGAAAATATCACGCCATTCAAAGGGATGTTGCACTCAATCAGCCCCAGGCCAATAACTGCCAATGAACTACTAGTCATTGAAAAGCACGACGAATCGAAAGTTCAAGCTCTATTGCAGCTCACCATGAAGAATGGGCTGCCTTTGTTCAAGTTTGTGGTTGACAACAATAGCAACATTCTTGCAGCCACAGTGAAAGATTCACCCCCTTCTGGAAAGGATGGTGCTGGTTGTAGCTACACCTTTTACTCTGTTAATGAAATCAAGAAGAGAGGTGGGTGGATGGGTCATGGAAGCAAAGTTAAAGGAGGCGACTTTGAGTACAGTGTTGTTGGTCAGATGCAGGTATCAGACAAAGCATATTCTCACTTGGCAGCAGAAAGTTTCGGTGAGGACATTATTACGAGAGAGTTTGTCTTGTCTGGTGCAAGACAAGCAGATGCAGAGTTGCCAGACTTTCTTCCTAACAGGGAACTTGCTGCCATCGTCTTCAAGATAGGAGCTGATAATTTTAGATGCGATAGAGAACAAGCGGATTGCTGTAAAAATTATAGTAACTGGAACCCTGAAGATTCTTTACTAGAGCATAACTGCGATTGCAAGTTCGCTAATTCAAACCGTAAACCTAGCTCGGTAACAGTAATACTTCCAGGGGGTGTTCATGGTGTGCCTAACGAGGGGGAACCTTCTCCACTGATTTACAGGTGGAAAACTGGTGGATCATGTGATTGTGGTGGCTGGGACACTGGCTGCAAATTGCACGTGCTTTCTAATCAGAACACTTACTCTAATACTCCAAACTCAAAAGCCTGCTCAATCTCCGATCACCTCGAACTATTTGTCCAGGTAGTTGTTTGATTTGATCTGATTGACGACTTCCTCTTATGCATCTTATGCGGCTTTCATCATTCATGATGTTGTGTGTTATTTTCATTATGCAGGGAGATGCTCAACTGGAAAGCCCCATTTTCAGATTAGCACCGTTTAGGGAGGGGATCTACTCCATCGAGTTCAATTCGTCAATCTCATTGTTACAAGCATTTTTCATATGTGTTGCAGCCCTTAGCCGTCGAGCTTCTTCCAATCCATCTGAAGGCAATTGCTCGCCCGAAATAAGCACTGTGGGAGAACTGGCTTTGAATAGGAACGTCCCATTGAAAGCCCCCTCCATAATAAAACAAGGCCGAGCTAAATATGCTCCATTCCCACCCCGGTCCCCTTTCGGGAGAGTTTGAACTTGGAACTTCCTGCAGAGATGGATATTTTCATTCCGGCTGCAGGAAACCTTCAGCAGGACGGCGAAACAGGTAAAATGCGCCTTGCAAAACCGTGGTGTAGATCGCTAGTGTGGACGCTTGTCGTCAAAGAATTGAAATGACGTTCAAGAAAAGATCCTTTCAAACATGCGGGAACAAATCTGTACGAATCTGTTTTGCCATTGCATTTCTGGTGCAAGTTGTAACACTGTATTAGAACCAGCCATGTACAAAAGCAAAAAAAAAATAACATCAATTAAGTGTATCCTACAATTTGTCAAGTGAATGTAACACGTCTACTCCTTTGTAGTTTCTAGCAGCAGCAAGGACGAACGGACTGAACATTAAAAGTTTTGACAATGTTAGTGCTGGTTGCTGATTACTTTGTTTTTTCTTAATTTCGTGTTTCCTCTCCTCACTTTTACTAGATATCCAAAAAATATAGAGGAACTTACAGAACCATGCTGGTCAAGAATTCTGTATATTACTTCCCAATCGACAACATGATTGTTTTCAACTGATATTGTTACGGTCCTCCTTTTTCCTGGTTATCGCCTTCAGATCTTCCCATCTGACAAAGTCTTTTTCAATGGCCAAACGGAAACTAAACTTATATTTGCCAGACACCTAGAAAAGTAAAGGGGAAATGACACAGATAGTCTTTAATTTTTGGCTCAATA
Organism: Eucalyptus grandis; assembly: GCF_016545825.1. Taxonomy (NCBI): domain Eukaryota; kingdom Viridiplantae; phylum Streptophyta; class Magnoliopsida; order Myrtales; family Myrtaceae; genus Eucalyptus; species Eucalyptus grandis. Next base: position 40,047,968 of record NC_052622.1, on the reverse strand, counting down.
TCTAATGTGGTCTCGAACTTTAACTCAATGCGTAATATCGTTCCTAAACTTAAAATTTGTCAATGTGGTCCCTTCAACCTAAAAAAAAAAAAAAATGAGTCCTAAAATTTTGATACGTTTTCAATTTAATCTAAACTATATGAAAATGTTTAATGCTGTCATTGAATTTGAATTAATTGAAGGACTTTAAACATATTCATATAATAGTCTAGGAACTAGCTTGAACGTGTATCAAAAGTTTAGAAACCACATTAAACAAATTAACAGTTTAAAATTGACATTGCATATTGAGTTAAAGTTTGGAGGTCATATTGAACAAATTAAAGTTCAAGGAAAACATTACATATTGGATTAAAATTGATGGACTATTTATATTGTTATCCCCTTTAAAACCTCATTTAGACAAAAGAACATCATCTCCTTCTCATTAATTTGGAAGAAAGTATAAAAAAAGTCATAAACGTATTTCAATTAAGCCAATTTAGTACTAAACTTTTCATTAGACTAATTTAATTTAAAACATTTTGACGATTTGCCAATGTAATCCTTTTTATCAATTTTGGTAAAAAAAATAACATGGATGCTAATTATTTTACGTAGCATGGCTAACACTAACGTAGACATTTTTTTTGTAATTTTTGTAATTTTTATTTTCTTTTCTTTTCTTTTCTTTTTTTTTCACTATGGCCGACCACAGTGAAAAAAAGAAAATAAAAAAATTATATAAAATATTTATCATTTCATTTCTAAAAAAAAAAAGTTACAAAAATTAGTAACATTAACACCAATCATGCCATGTAAAATGGCCAAAATACTCAACTCTACAATATCAGGAAAATGATATGGCTGTCCTATCTGAAAGACAAATGTAGCTTCGTACCCATAACCATCATTAACCTACATCAAAATATATATCCATCTATGGATCTCATAAAACGGCAAGTTGGTTACAAGACGGGGTTCTAAGGTCAACCAAAAAGAATGTATACGTCTCTAGTGGCTAACAAACTAAACCTAATAAATACCATTTCAATACATAAACATATCTCACTTGTACCAAATTCAATCTTGAAAAATCTTCCAATAATTCTGCTCTCGTCTTATTCGCTGAGAGATGTAAAATTTAAAAAAAGAATTGAGATGAATCGTATGAAAAGACCATCGCCCAATGAGTGATGTAAATCTCTTTTAAATTGATTGAGCATCCTCTAAGCACATTTATAAAATTATGAGAAACAAATTTATCCAAATTTTAACTATAATATACGTACATTATCAAAGATGAGTTATATCACTTCAACAAAATTTTATACATTGTAGTTGTACTCATCCAACCAACGGCCAAAACAAACATTAATAGTTCAATCCACTGATCAATCTAGCGCTCAGTATCAAAGTATACCCACATTTACCGTACCGTGACAAGGCCTACCAAAATTCCCCCTTATTGTAAATCTCCACCTATATTAGTCGATGGCTTGACCAAAATAGAACGTCCCAAGAATGATATGCCTATCCACAACCCTTCTATAGGTTTAGATCATTGCAACAAGAGCATAAAACCACCAACACGACTCACAAAATCATTTTAGAATTCTTTTCACAAAAATCAAGATTACAGATCAACATGCAACTTTTCCTAATTCATTAAATCAAGAAAAATACATGTCATGAAGCATTTCTTAATCCATTTCACATAATCAACTCTCAAAATATTTCAAAAGATACTTTACCATTTCAAATAACCAAAATGTTAATAAGTGTATGATCTAGCTTTATGGAACAAATTTACTCTAAAAACAACTTTTCTTATGAATAAATTTTATACCGTACAGATGCCATTTTATAACTTATAATATATCTAATTCCTAGCATCATCAAGACATGAGTTTGCAAATGATAAAACAGATAAGCACCACTCTCCGTACCACTCAATGAATATCCAGCTTATGCATAACTAACAACTAATCTCGACTAAGGCCCTACCAAGTGGACTCTATTATTAGGTTCAAAACATTCGCTATGGGGCTGGCAATGTTTCTATTCCTTGATTTTTCTATTCTTTGTTCTCCGGATTAGAAAAAGAATAGAAATCAATTTGGTAACGTCAATTAATTTTTTTATTCTTTGTAATAGAAAAGTAACCGGAGAATAGATTTGAAACAGAAATAAGAAGTAAAAAAAAAAAAAAGTAATTTCTTATTCCCAAGAATAATTTCTAAAAACAAGCCATTTTTTTCTTATCTATTTTTCTTTGGTTCTTCTTCCTTACCGTGGCCGCTACCATTGGATCCGTCACTACCTGCCCGCCACCTCCAACTATTGCCGTTGTTGCCACCCGACTGCCGGCCGACCGTCACCGCCCACTGACTACCGCTTGACCATCGTTGCCAACCGACCACCGCCGCCACCTACCATTCGACTGCCAACACCCGCCACCCAACTGCCAACACCCGTGCCCGCCGCTATCAACTGCCAACCATCGTCCATCGCCACCGCATGATCGCCGCCCATAGCCCACCGACAACCACCAGTCAATGGGCTGCTGGCAATGACCATACGGGGGTGAGCGGCGGCATTAAACGGCAGTCAGCGGTCGATGTTTGGTGATCAAGTGAGCAAAAAAAAAAAAAAAACAAATAAATGCAAAAATTGATGGATTGTACTTAAAATAGATATTTTGTATAATTACTATACACGTTATTTTATTCGAAAATTATTTCAGAGAGTAAAATTAGAAAATAAAATTATTTCTAAAACGAAATTATTCTCCAAAATAAAAGTGTTACCCTTAGTACCCTATATAAGTCAACAAAAAGGCCACACAAGCATCAAACTTACTATAGGAGCAGAGCAGCAACCTTGTCTCGCGCCGCAAATTTTGGCACGACATATCCTCCCCAGAGAATCTATTTGGCAAGTGACAAAATCTGCTATGGAAAACTACCGGTCATAGTTACTGTCACAGCAGTTCCCAAAAATAAAAAAGAAAAAAATCTATGTTTCTTAAACGGGAAGCCCATATGGCGATTTCTGAAATCCTACACAATCCTCCCTAAGCATCAGTATTGGACATCTTAGGCTCAACCGGAATATGACCAGCGAAATCGACACTGTTGGAGCTCCAAATTTGGACTCTAAAGCAAAACCAACTTGCACAAAGGTAAAAGCAAAAGGAAGCTCTTAGCTTCTCACCAACTCTTGCAAATGGCCATTTTCCGGCATCAATCAATCAACGTTCTCGATCAGCCCACCGTCGATTCCTCCTCTCTTCTCCGCTCACCACTCTTTCCCCTTCTTTTCTTCTTTCTCTTACGTCTTTCGTGTGCACAAAGGAGAAGGAGAGAAGCTCGTTTTTTTCATTCTCTCTTTTATTCAGCTGAAGGGGCTGAGTTGGGCCTTTTATGGGCCCAACGATGGGCCCAATAAGCTCTCTCTCTCTCTCTCTCTCTCTCTCTCTCTCTCTCTCTCTCTCTCTCGGGCCTCTTATTTTGCAATTGAAATTCTCCAAAATAGAAAATTGCAACATGCGCCATTGGAGTCATTGCTGATGCAAAAAGATTTTGCTTGGGACTTCGCCAAGGATGCTTGCTTAGCCTTAATCCAAATGGCATTCTTCGCTCCCAAGGGAAAAAAAGTCAACTCCGTCTTCTAGAACCCAAGAGGTGCCAATTTCAATTTTCATTTCTACTTTTCAAGCTTTTGCGTGTCTGACTACAAATCGTTTATTTTTTTTGAATCCCGTCAAAGATCCACGCAATGGTCAATCTATGCTTTGGATCGTATAAGATTTTCCACGTGAAGTTTCGCTTCTGCCATAAATGCGATCCATAGAGCAGCCTCCTTCACCACTAATTATTTGTAAGGATTTTTTATGAATACTTTTGACGCCGATTAACTGACCAAATAAAAAAAAAATCATAATTTTAATAATTGAATCTCAGAATATCGAATTCAACGAGTGATCCCAGCCCGTCGTTGATAAAATTCGAGCATTAAAAATTCCAGACTATTTACCTCATGACACGTTCATGTTAAGCTAGTTTTCGTTTCACAAAGAGCGTCGTACGAATTTCAGTCTCGCAAAGACTTCAAGCCAGTACCTCGATCACAATCTACCCTTCACTTCATATTCTAAATTATTGGAATAGGGAGTAGGTCCAGGTTAAGGTTATCGGTTCGAAATCATCATGAGATGAAAATTAGCTTGAGATAAATATATCGTGTGAATATATATTTAGAGTTTCTACGGGACAAAAATTAGATAAGATAAATGATATTAAAAGATAATTTGCTAACGCAATATACCCTATAGACCGATTCAATTATCGATGAAATCCAGCAATTGAATTCACATGGACCCCACGAACATTACATGTGTACGGACCTCCCCAAATCTTCGACAGTTAGCACCAATTGACGTGAGCAATTAATAAAGAAACTCTTTGGATTCGATTAATTGAATTAAGAACGAGAAACGTAAAAAGGGCGGCTGCTGAACAGTGCAACGCGGGATGCGAACCGCGGACCGAAAACGACGGGCAAAGGCCACGATAAAACGACGTGAGGACCTCGAGAGCGGAGAAGCTTCGCAAAGATGTGCCGTTTCTGCGCGGCTCTGACCGTGGAACGACACGTCTTCGTCGCGTTCGAGGTGGCCGCCGCGTTGGCCGTTCTCCACTCATCCTTATCTCCCCCTCCCTGACATTCGATTTGCCAATCCGCATCGACGTTGACGTGTCTTTTTCCGCTTGTGCCCACGCCTTTGGCATTATGGGTGAGCATAGCGTGGGTAAACGATTCCCACTTTCTAACGAGAAACCGCCTGTTAATGATCGATTCCGACATATCAGAATTAAGATTCGCTCATTAATTCCGTGGATCCATCCGAAAATTGGACTGTTGATTTGATTCCTGGATAGGTCCGTGGAACTAGTCTCAAATTCCTACAAAACTTGTTTGGTCTTTTTTTATGATTAAATTGTGAGTCATCAATTTGGATTAAGGATTGAAAATTATAGAGCGAAACAAATAGACAATACTTATAAGCTAAAAACTTTATTTCTTCAAAAGTCATTATGCGGTCCTTTTAAGGTTTCCCAACACCATAAAAATGTGAAGAATTAGACTCCACGTTAAAGGCCCTAATCTCCACAGAAGTTAAAACATTTAAAACATTAATCACTGGATCCATTTATTTTTAACGTCAACCTAAGTTAATCATGGGAATGACTAAGGAGAGACCTAATTATACTCTTAAAACGAGCCATTGGCTCTTATAGATATCTCCAATTAGATCTTTCATTCCTCTACATTTATTTATTTTGTTTTAGTTGAGAAAGCAAGTAAATGAATTATTAGAATGAAAAAATAAAAAGTAGAGGGTTGATCCTATTACACACTCAGAGACAAAATCAGTCAATAATGTCCAATAACTACAAATATACATATATATGTACATAAATCTTTGGTCGAAAACCTACAAAATAAGTAAGTAATTGAGATAGAATTTCTTTTTTGAATTATATATGTACGGTCCGGTTCAAGTAAATGGGTGGGCGATTCTATGCCTAAAATCGGGAACCAGACCAATACTCACTAGTTCCACTAAATTAGAATCGAAAATCGAACCGACCCCATGGGAAGGGAACCATTAGTTCTGTTCTGATCCGGTTCGGTTTCAGGCAATTCTTGATTCTTTTGCAATCTCCTATTTTGTATTAGCCAGTTGAAATGTAATTATTTCGTGATCTCATTGTAGGCGTTGGAATCTCTGTGTTTGCCAATATGATGTATCATAGCCGTAACTGTGAAATGCTTGTCAAAGGCCTTATAAAAGTGACAAATGTTCATTTTTTCCATTATTAGGGCTACTGCGAGAAGACACTTTGGATTATGAAACGTCTGGAACCTTTTGAAGCTCATCTCGCTACTATTCCCATGAATTGAAGGAACGACGGTTCCGATAAAATGAAGACTGCGAAAGTCGCATGAGAAGCAAAAAGACGATTCTACACATAAGAAGATTTATTATCACTAGAGGTTATTATTTAACGGTCAAGAGTGTTGTTCAAACTTACCCATAAAATGAAATCTATATGTAAAAAGCTTGTCGGGCGAACTCGGACCCCAATCAAAATTGGGTAGGTTGGGTTTTTTCATGTGGTAATGTTGCCCGACCATTTGCCTTCGAGCCTCTCGAGCCTGGCGAGGCAAGTGGACAACCGCCCGCTTGCTGATCAACTCTATTTTTAATCAACTCATTATTATTTATTATTTTCTTATAGAAAATTTTCGAGGACAATGACACACATGAGCTGACACGCTAAATTAACAAAGAAATGAAAGATTTTACTAGTATTCACTCATTTTTATTGTTTGGAAAATAATACAAACGATTCACAAACTTTAGGCTGATGTGCAATATAGTCTATGAATTTTTAATTTGTTCAATATAACTCCTGAACTTTTAATTTATTTAATGTAGTTATTGGACTTTTAATACATGTTCAATTTAGTTTATGGACTTTATGAAAATATTTAATATCGTCCATGAACTTAAATTAATTAAATGACAATGCTGAACATTTTTATATAATTTATGGACTAATTTGAATATGCATAAAAAATTCGAAGTCTACATAAGTTAAAAATTCAAGCAAGTTTAGGGATCATATCGCACATTGGAATAAAGTTCAAGGACCACGAACAAATTGAAAGTTCGTTGACCATATTGCATATTAGGGTAAAATCCAAAAATCATATTAAATAAATTTAAAATTTAAGAACCACATTGCATATCGATCTAATGTTCGAGAACCATTTATGTTATCATCCTTTTATAGTTAGCACGACTAAATGCAAATGATACTCGAAAGCAATTCCAAATCATTGAGTAAACATCCAATTGTTGCTCAAGCTTAACCTTTGGTTAAATGGGCTTTGCATTGTAACACCTGTTTTCACGTGGAAACTAACAAAATCGCAAATTAAAACAGCACACTTAGTCAAACTTTCTTTTCTCCAGCTACCTTAATTTGAACTAACTAATCATTGGTCATTACTTTCAAAGTTCAAATTCAAAACGATAGCACACCACACCGCAGGCATTACGTTTTTTCTTTCTTTCAAACTCGGCGACCTCTTCATCTATATGTTGGAAATTGACTCCCTTTTCTTTAATGTTCTTTTGTGGTTTTTCTTCCTCCATTTTGACGACGAAATCAAAGGGAGAAGGAAAGAGACGAGGACGATCCCTTTGACCGAGGGATGTAAGCCAAAAAAGGACGTGGGGGCGGGGTGGACTCCCCGACGATGTCGCAAACTGGCGGTGGCCCCCCTTCCTTGACGGATCTTTCGAGCAAATATCCGTGGCCTCGTCGGCAAAAGCGACTTTGACTGTTGACTCGACCACCCATTTTCATTTTAACTCTTTTTGTTTATTCCTATAAAATGAAAGAAAAAGAAAAAGAGAAATAGGAAAAGTCCAATCTGGGATGCGATCTCAATTAGGGCAAAAGTCCCATATGCTCGCCACGTCACCATCGAATGCGAATTTTCATTCACCCACCACCACCGCAGTCACTGTCCTAAAACCTGGACTCCCTCGTGTTGATTGACGAAATTGCCCTCGCCTTTTGGTTTCTTTTTCATCGTCGCTGTGATTATTATAATTTTCCTTATTATATATATATATATATATTTTTTTTTTTTTTTTTTGGGAGGGTGATGGTAGAAAGTACTTCGTTTTCTGAGGTTAGTGTAGGGTACTTGTTCGGCCATGGTGGTCTCGATGCTTGGCTTGCTGGACAATCATGGGTGAAGAGACGGATCGCTTGTCTGGTGCAAGCTCTCTCTCTCTCTCTCTCTCGGTCAATAAGTCAATAGCCTCTCTTGACTTAGGTGAAATCACATTGGAAAACTCACTTTATTCATAAATATTAATATCCATCCAGTGTTACTCTTTTGTGGGTGTCAGGTAATTGCACTGGAAACCATGTGAAAAGGTAAATAAGTACATATATATATATATATATATATATGTATAGCCTTACATATCTATCGACAAGAAATGTCCACTTGATGCGTGATTGGATCCCTTGCTCTGCTCGTTTTCCAAAATATGGTGAGGCTTGACACATGGGTCATGCAGAGCTAATGATGAAGGCTTACTAAATTCCGAATAGAGAGGAGATTCTACGTATAATATTATCCATAAACTTTTAAATTATCTAATATAATTCCTAAATTATTGATAATTATATGACTTGGAAAACTTGCTCAAGCAACAAGTCGAATGTTATTTTGATGATGTGCATTATTATAGGCTGAGTTTGATTTTTAAAAAAAAATGACGGGTCAACATGTCCATCTTTTTTTATCTATCTAATATAGAAAATGTGAAAAAAAAAATGACGTTAACATGATTATCATTATTTGCTCGGGTGGATTATTATATCCTAATATGAGACGAATATCTCATTGGGGGTATTTCACGTGTAATACTTTTTTCTATGTCTACCATTCAAAACTTAATGAATTGAGAATAACATCGTCGAATTCCCTTAACTCTATTAATTGGAAGGATAACATTAATTTTTTTATATAATTTATGGATTGGATTAAACATTCACTAGTAATTCAGGAACTGTATTGAATAAAACAAAAGTTCAAATACAATATTACCTATTGAATCAAATATTATATATCACTTGTGTCGTTTTTTCAACTAAAAAAAGGATAAAAGACAAGAGTGATGAAGTGCTGGTGGTCAAGTTGACAACTGTCATCATTGTCTAGAAATTGTCCAGAAGAGCAGGTAATCGAACGACCCAATTCTCCACGACCCGGTTGACAATTGGCCGCGCCTTCTTTACTCCTCACCTTCGTTTATTAAATTCGAGGAGATTAACAAGTTGTAAAATACACTTACCAAAAAAAAAAAAAAAAGTTGTAAAATACAACACTAATAAGTGCATGAGAAATCGAATGAGAGATTGAACGTGTCGTCATCGGCAGTTGGTGAGGGAATAGGTGGATGTTATTAAGAATGGAGAAAGGCAGACACTGATGAGAAAGCACGTGGATTCTGAGGGGGCCGATCAGGCAGGAAAAAAGGGTGTACTTAGGTGGGACTAATTCATCGCCATGATGATGCACCATGTGAAATCTGTCTGGAGGATGACTGGTTACGGTTTAAGTGACGTAGTACTTTTTCCTCAGTGGAAAGATCAAAGATGATTCCCACGGGCCATTTGGATAATCAGACTCCTTAAACAACAAAAATACGGTGAAAGTTCCAAAACTATCGTGCAAGGTACATTTTGTTGCCGTAATTTTGTGATCATTCGCTTGAGTGGTTGTCGTGGATGCTTTATTATGTCACTAAAAGACATCTGAAATTTACGTTGTTAAAAGAAGTGGAAGTGAGCATGTCACATCGCCTAAATCAAAAACTGCCAAGATCAGATTGGACTCGCCATTTTGGTCTAGTTCTCGGTTCCATAAAAATGGAATCAATGATTTTCAGTCCGGTTATTAAACCAGACCGAACCAAGAGACTGTACTAATTTTTTTTAATATATTTTTTAATTTCTCAAAAATAACAATAAATTCTAAAAATAATAGCAACTCTAGTACTTTATTTTTTTTTTTTGCTAAGTGATCGGTTTCATGGGAATGGTCCATTCCCGACCCTAGGAGCATCTAGTCCAATGGCCAATCCAAAAAATTAGGAATTGATTCTCTCGATCTTGCTCCCGATTCCTAGGTGAAACCAAACCAGACCGGACCGGTAAGTTGCTTTGTCTTGTAATTTCTTGAACTTGGATAAGTGGTAGGAATCCAACTCGGTTATATTGTTTGGGATGTTTTAGAGAATTTTAATTTTGTAGGCTTGAAATAATGACCATTAGGAAAGGCCCGACACTGTCCATCGCTAATCTTTTGTGATAGATTTGACGTGACGTCCTTTGTCATGCGTGATCACTTATCCCTGGCCCGCGTTCTTGTGACTTATAGCTAGCCAATCCCCACTTAATCCATGATTTTCACATGGTAAGATCATTACTTGCCACCTGGCATTTAAAAGCCTTCTAGGATTACTTGGTCTTTTAAAACTCCTTTCACTACCTCCAAACCGTACTCTGTGCAATTGCACGACACCAAAATGTCATCGGTACTGAAATGTGCTCGTATGATGGTTTAAGGCTCCTACAGCTTCTCTCTCTTTCTTTAGTTCCAAGTATATCTCGAAGCATTTTCTATTTCTTTTTTATAGTGCGAGATTTCGCGCAAACACCAAACTGCTTTTTAAGATATATATTTTTCTCTTGTACAATTTTTCTAATAATTTCCCTCTTCTTCCTTTAGATTCTTCCCTAGAAGCATGAGATCTATGATGGGAGTGGTGATTAAAAGTAACCATTCCATCTTGAATTTAACATTTGGATCTTGTTAGCAAATATTTTCAGAGCGATAATGAAGTCAATTAAAAAATAGTGAAAACAGATGCCCTAATATGCCAAATATTTCAAAATAAAAAAGAACACGCGTATTCTTGCTAAGCTACTAATTCGATCGGATAAGGGAGCTTTAACTTTATTTTCATTGCATGACCGACCAGACTTATCAACGAGTGTCTGAAAGGTACTTTTTAGATAATCCTTCGTATTTTGAACGCACATAATATTTATTTAATATAGTTCATTATGTCGCAGATCATTACAATTTGCGAATTGTAATCAAAATAAAGCAAGGAAAGGGGAGCAAAAAGAAGAGGTACTTTGCACATTTTCCCTGCGATTATCCAAAAGCAACGACAGCACTCATTAGGCAGGATGATGCAGGATCATCATTTGGACAACCAAGATGGAAACCCCCATAAAAATTTCAAATTCAAGAGCATTTGAGCCGCTTGTTCCGTCTCATATATTTTTTGAGGATTAAAAAGTGATCTTTTTTGGCACCCTCTTTCTATATACCACGATTAAATTAATTTCAAATAAATAAAATATTTATTTTCTTAAAAACCAAAAAGTCCAAATGGCAGGGTCGTTAGTTGGCAGAAGATCCCTTAATGATAGTGACGAATCGATCTGAAAAAGATTTCCCACAGGAGATGGAGCCCACTGCGCAAATCTTTCTGCACTTCCTCCTCCTCTTCTTTTTAAAATTATATATATTTTCCATTGCCTTCGTTTGAATATTTTTGAAATAGAAAAACAAAAAAGAAACCATCAAAATGAAAAAAAGAAAGACTTTTTTTCGAAAAATTTGAAAAGTTTCAGTCAGAAAAAAAAGAGGAAAATTTGAAAAGTCAGACGAGGGGGAGTCAGTTAGCCTCGTTATCCGAGCCGAGTCACCCGTGACTCGGTCCTCTCTCGCCCAGGCGGGGGGCCAGAGTCACGCTTTCATCCCCCTTGGAGCGGGGAGGGAATGCCGAGGGCGTTACCGTCATTTCATAATTGCAATTTTTCTCTCTGTTTTTTTTTAAAGGAATTTCTTACACCGCCCCAGTTGGATGGTCCAGACTCCATGCGCCGCAGCCTCGATCCTATAAACCGACCCCTCTTTCTTCTTCTTTTTATTTTATTTTATTTTTGGATTTTAAAAAAGGCAGAATTTGCACTTTTTGTTTAAAAATTCGAAAGAATCGGAGAATTTTAATCTCTTTTTATTTTTAACATCTGATATTTGGTTTTTTTTTTTCAAATATCGTATAAATTCGAATTCTTGGAAAATCTACAAATGGGAGGTAATTTAAGATAAATCTAAAACCAGGCGAGGTTTTAAATGTTTATTCTTTTTCCGGCTTTGTCCAATTTTGATTTCTCCAATGAGGTGGTACCGAGAAGTTTGCCTGAAAACTGCAGGCCAAGGCCGGACCTGAAAAAGCTTCGGAAATTATCTCCTTCTGACGGAGAAAAAAGAAAGATTCTCATAAGTACTCAAAAGCTGCTTCGTAAAAATGTTGTAGTATTTATGCAATGAGTTAAATAACCAGCTCATTGTTATTATTTACCATCGTCGTTGTTATTATTACTATAATCATCATCATTAGTTCATTAATTATTAATTGTATCATTAGACAAAATTGAGCATGAGAATTGTATCCCGAAAGCATATATTCAGGATAGCCAATTCCGGTAATCCAACACATTCATTCACGAAAATCGCCGTACCATTCTTGATACGTCTTATTCAGCTTTCCTTCTCGCTTTTCACCGCTTCAGATTCCCGGACAAATGGGTAAGGCAATTCACGTAACAGTGATGTTTACGCCGACACCTTATTTTTTCCTCGACCAAATAAGAGCAAAATAATTTTATAGCGACGTATGTATTATCCATGTTAGTCATATTTGTCATATTTACCATTGTCATGTACGATGGCATGTGACCAACTTCGTAATCTTTCGGTGCTCAAACGCCTCCACATGGACCTTAAAAAAACAACGTTCGAACTATATCATTTGTTTTTTTTTTTTCTCAAAAAAGACAAGAAAATATAATCAATTATTGAATAGCATGTACCTAAATGAAATAGCAGCGATTACGATAAATCGAAAACTTCGTACTCATTGAAGAAGACAGTAATTCGAATCCGAATCAGATGAATTTCACCCGACGTGAATTCTCATTGACCTGTCGATGTGTTCCGATTGAACTATCTGCTTCGATTATTGCTAGGTCTCGTGGAAACAAAACAAAATAAAAAAATTATAAAAAAAAAAGTCCGTGCTAAGATTAACACGTTCAATGCCCCGACAAAATGCAGTACTTTCGACCTAGGGAATATATGCGCTCCCCTCGTTCCGCAATTAAACAAACAAAAGAACAAAAAAAGAGAAAGAAGAAAGCTATACATCATGATCTACAAAGTCCATGTATTTTTGCTATAATAATCTTGTTAATAAGTATCTCGAACACCGGCAAAATAGAAATGTTCATGCTTTCACGTCACATTTAATGACTCTTGTGATCAAAGAATTTTATGAGCAATTATCCTAGAAACATGCTAAAGAAGTGACTAACAAAATTATTAAATGCTACCTCTTTTTTGATAAATTGACATCTAATTATCTGGAAATTCAAAGAACTCCACAAATCAGTTAAGTTTTTATTGTCTCGCCTGTGATTATTATTGTGAAAAGCTATGCAAAAAGCAATGCCATGACTGCTTGGCACATGTATTGAGCGGTTACTAACGTGATTGTTATTCACAAGAGCTATCTTGATGAGTTTTGACACTTGTTAAGTTGATTAGGAAAAAATAAATTTCAAAACAGTGATTATACATGGCATGACGATAGTCACGTGCATTGGAAACTACGAGAGTTTTGTCGTTTAGTTACTTAATAAATGCGCTTGATGTACTTTTTAACAAAAATAAGTAATGCTAAATATGCTAAGATTCACGCACTAAATGAACATGATGCAAAACATCGAGTGGTTATTCAAGTTCAAAGGGTCATTTAAATAACCAATAGAATATATGTTGTATCATGTATAAATCCATTTAAAGTCGGAATCTTAGTATCCCTAGTATAATTTTAACGAAATCCTTATATTATGGTGTACCCGATTAATCCTCAAGAAAATCCCTATTACTCGTAGGTCATTGTCAACTAGTGCCCTTGCTCCTTATCCCCAATTGGCCCGGGACACCAGGTAAGATTATGGAAAACAATAATAATGCAAATAAACACATTTTGAAAGTTGAAATTGAAAATCATTCAAGAAAAACAGAGTATGATTAATAATCGTTGACAAGTACTAAGTACGCATGTTTCGGCCGTTGTCGTTACATTTAAAATAGGGACTTTTCATGGGTGAAATAAATAGTAAAGATAGAGATGCTTGATTAAGGGTGTAATTTCATAAACGTTTACTCATCAATTGATTTGAATTTGTGATATAGATAATCGACGCATAAATTCACATATAATTCTTGATAATATCTTAAAATTCCGAAAGAAAAGGAAAGGAAAGGGAAGGGAAGGGAAGGGAAAATCTTTAACTTTTGCCTTTTTAGAAAGCTTAATCAAACAGACACGTTCTACTAATTTTTTTCTTCTTCTAATTGTCATTATTACAACTCAAGTAAACACGAAGTTGCTCATTAACGATCACAGCAAGAAGAGAGTAATTTCCCCAAAAAATAAAATAAAAAATAATACGGAGTACTTACAAGAGGGGGTCACTGGCGAGTCGTGGCGAACTTTCTCATTATTTTATCTTTTATTTTACTTTTTCTTAATTTTGAAATTTTTAATTTTGAAATTTTGTTTTAATTTTTATTTTTAGCGTAGGATGGGGGCGAGGGTGATATAAGGAGCGCTCTCTCTCCTCGGGTGCTTCATTCCTTCTCCTCCTCCGTCAACTGTCTCTCCGTGTAAAACTCGCGTTTCGGCAGACAGACAGAGAGAGAGAGAGAGAGGCGAGGCGCAACACCAAAAAAGGCGAAAAAGAAAGCACCTTGACATCCCTGACCGAGCCGCCCTCGAGAATCTCCGCTCTCTCCCAATCCCCATTCATCACCACCACCATCACCATCCCCCCGGCCCTCGCCATTCTCGCTTCCTCCTCCTCCTCGGACAATTCCGCCATCCTCTCGCCCGCTCGCCTCGGCTCGGGTCGGTCGGTCGGTCGGTCCTTCCAGCCGCCAGATCCTAATCGCGAGATCGCGCTCCCGTTCGAGCCCCGGATCTTTAGATAGGTTTCGGGTCACTTCTCTCTCTTTTTTTAAAAAAAAGTTCGGGTCGTTTTTGGTTCTGTTTTGGTTGGGCTTCTCGGGGGAGGAGTGGTGGGAGGTTTCCGATGAGCGCTTGAAATTTCGGTGACCTCGGAAACATGGTCGTGAAAGGAATATGGGACTTGTAGTCGCTAGTCACTCGACCGCGACGACGACAGCAACCAACGCAGGAAGGAGGCGAAGGAGGGGAAGACGATGACGCTCTACATTGGTCGCGAGGCTTCGAAGGTGTCTCTCTCTCGCCCTCTCCCTCTCCCTCTCCTTCTCTCGCGTTTCTGCTTGATTTTGTTCGTGCATGTTGGGTTGCGATGGTTATGGATGTCGGGGCTATGGGATTGATGTGGTTTTTTTGGTGTCTGTGCGCGCCTTTGGCCATTGGGTTCGAGAAGCTATGGAAGAGAATTTGCGCGGAGATAACCACGGAGATCAACCTCCTCGCGGAGAACTGGAGATACATTCTCGCCGGTCTCATCTGTCAGGTTCTAATTCTTCTGTGATTGCTCGACTCTTTCGTGAATCTGATGTTGAAAAGTATACAACCCAGATTTGCGTGTTTGCGTTCATCTTTCCAATTCCGATTGTGGAATATCCGAAGTTAAATTTGTCGAAGTTTTTGAAGAATATTGGGGGGTTTGAAAAGGTCACCCTTTTCGTTAAAATGTAGCTAGCGCTCTGTTCGGCATACCGGCACCGAGCGCGCGCATCTGAACATGGATGTTGCCAGGAATCGTCGACTGGCCTTTTCTGAAAGTTAACGAATGAGCGAGAGAGAAGCATAGGATTTGGTAATGCGTTTCAAAATTGTTTTTCGTTACTTCAAGGGAACTCCTTTAGTCCATGCTTTTCACTCAAGGCAGAGTCATCTGCTTGCGCAAGTGGCGTTCTTCAATGGAAAGGACTTGGGTCTGCATGAATCTGAAGTTTCAGTTACTGGGATTTGTGTTTCTTTTTTGTTTGCTGGATTCGAATTTTGTGTTGGGTCTCAGAGTTCTTATGACGGGCATGTTTCCTCTTAGTTGCGTAATGCCATGCTAATATATGAAGATTGACGAACTATTGTTTCTTTATAGCATCGTTAAATGAGGTTAATTTAATTCTCTCCGTTTTGAGTGAAATTTGTTGCTCATCATGGCCATTAAATTTCACTGACTAGAACTCTCTAGATGGATGTTCACTTTGAGTTTTTTTACCCCCAGTGAGGTTTGATTTTTTTTTTCTTGCCTTATTTCTGATTTATTATTTGTCTGCCGCAGTACATACATGGTCTGGCAGCTCGAGGAGTACATTACTTACATAGGCCTGGCCCCACACTTCAGGATGTTGGATTCTTTCTACTTCCGGTCGGTCTAAAATCACTCTGATATGATATAAACCTCTGATTCTACGTATCGTGTTTTGCTTAGAGTATGTTATTGTGTGTGTAGGAGCTTGGCCGAGACAAAGCTTACATCAGCGAGACTGTATTCACTTTCGTCTTCGCATCTTTCGTACTGGTAAGGTTTTTGTTTTTCAAGTCTCAAGTATCTCGATCTTTTTCTTATCCATTATCCGAAGGTGGAACTGCTTAGTAATTTCTTTGCATCTTATGAAGATGCAAAACCGTGCATGCTTAATGGCACACTAGATGAATCTTGAGCTTTTGTTGCTTTATGCCTTTTGTAATATGGATTCTAATGATGCCCAATATCACTAAGGAGATGTGGATAGAATGCAAATATTGATGACCAATTGAAAGGAGTATGGAGTGCATAAATAGATTGAAGAAGGCTAGTCTTTGTTTGGTTTCTTTCGTGGTGAATATGAACTGATGTGGGCCATATTTTTTGCAGTGGACTTTCCATCCTTTTATTCTGAAGACCAAAAAAATCTACACTGTTCTTGTCTGGTGCAGGGTCTTAGCTTTTCTTGTTGTAAGTGCTGTTTTCATTTAAATCGTCTCATTTACAGCAGCGTGCGCATTTTTTGGATTGTAAGAGTGATTGGGATATCAAATAGGAAAGATCAAGCGGTTAGCTCTTATTGCATTGCTAGTCCTAAACCTTATTTTTATTTTTTGACAAATAATGCAGGCTTCTCAGATTCTTCGGATCATCACATTTTATTCTACACAGCTTCCAGGTCCCAACTATCACTGCCGTGAGGTAGAGTCTCTCATTTTTTTTATAGAAGTTTGTTCTGGCTATTCACAAATATTTTTCATCTTTTTGTTATTTTGAGTCTTAAGGAATCAAGGAATCATTTACTTTGTTGATCGACACTTTATTGACTTCTTGCTGCAACGCAATCCAGGGATCCAAACTTGCCAGATTACCTCATCCTCATAGTGCAGCAGAAGTTCTTCTAATCAACTGTGAGTGACTTTATTTTTATGGCCCTTATAAGCATTACCCTAAGTTGTTAACATTCTCACTCCTTTTGTGTGCTAAATTTGCAGTTCCTCGGGGGGTATTATATGGTTGTGGTGATCTGATATTCTCATCTCACATGATATTTACCTTGGTCTTCGTGCTCACGTATCAGAAATATGGCACAAAGAGGTGAGGCATTGTAGCTATGGACGGAATTTGTTTTGCAAGCTGCCATAAGCTTATAACCACTGTCATTTGATTTTTCAGTAACTACTTTAGTTGCCTCAGTAATTTTCTGACTGGTGTTATTGTAACAAATACAATTGCTGAGGGTACAGATGCAGTTGGTCCAGGAGATGTTTGCTAGAGAATTTAAAAAAAAAGATGATGTGATATATATGAATTGGTCGTGGAATTTAATGGAGCTCTAAGGAGTGAGGAGAAAGTCTCTTATACATCTACTTCTTCCTCATAAATCTGATTTTATAGCAGCTTCATGGCCTCTTTGAATTCTTTTTACACTGGATAGATGATTAGAGGAATAGTTTTAGGATTCACAATTTTGGTGGGTACTACAACACTGAGAGTGTGAAATGCCCTCTGAACTTTTTGGTGGAAGACGTTTGGTTTGAGTGGATTACTTTTTATGAGTCGGATAAATAATTGTCAAGTATCCTATAAAGCCATATTAATGAGTTTGAATGTTCTGTGAACTTGTATTTGCATGTCGAATTTAATCTGCTTTTGGTGCAGGTTTATAAAGCAGTTTGCTTGGTTGATTGCTGTAGTACAGAGCTTCTTGATTGTTGCATCGCGGAAACATTACACAGTCGATGTCGTCGTTGCATGGTAAAATCCTTTTTTATGTCAATATCTCTTTTCATCACTACTGATGCATTTTTCGCTGAAGCTCATGTTGTGCTTAATCTGCAGGTATACCGTTAATTTGGTGGTATTCTTCATTGACAAGAAATTGCCAGGTTTGCCCCTGTAAAATTTGCATCTATCCGTGTCTTTTGGAAATGCAACAGGGCAGTGGTTATATTTTAATTATTCTTTCTTTTCTTCATGCAGAACTTCCTGACCGGACCAGTGGCTCATCACTGTTCCTACCGGTGAGCACCAAAGAGAAAGATGCTAGAAGCAAAGAAGAGAATCACAAGCTCTTGAATGGGAATGGTGGAGACCCTGCTGATTGGGTAAATATAAGTGAAAACAAGCTTAATCGTCAATCTCCCGACTGCACATTGTGCATTATAATTGGAATTGACTTTTCCTCTTGATCTTTGTTCAGAGACCAAGGACACAAGTCAATGGCAAGATTATGGAAGATGGCAATGCTGTCCTTGCTGATAATGCAATGAACGGTGCGTAGAATATGGAAAGCTGCCACTGGAGCCAACTTGAAGACCTCCAGCGCCTGGAGGTGACGAAAATTCTTAAGAGATGGAGTTGATATTGC
Source organism: Eucalyptus grandis (assembly GCF_016545825.1). NCBI lineage: Eukaryota > Viridiplantae > Streptophyta > Magnoliopsida > Myrtales > Myrtaceae > Eucalyptus > Eucalyptus grandis. The sequence goes on along the minus strand of NC_052622.1, from coordinate 40,029,404 downwards.
AGCATGGTCGGCTCTTATTTTGAAGATGGGTGAACATGATTTTTATTGTAGTGAAGATGAAATTTAGCTTAAGCTTCTATGTTTTGGCCATCGTGCTCTACCATGCATGGCTTAAGACCATGGCATGCACATTGGAAATTTCAGCAATCTTGTGTCCACTTCTCGATCCAATGAAAGTATCTTGGTTTTTTTCTCTTCCGCTGGCACTGTGTTGACGTGGGTGAAAACTCTTGTTCGGGCTTGTGCGGCGGTTATCAATACTGTATCTCTTTACGCTAAGTCCCGGGACGAATGACAGATGCAATGAAAGACTTATGAATCGAGAAAATGCTTGTAGATGCAATTCACATGCTTTGGTGGGAACCTCGGAACTTTTAGTTGTTTGTACTGCCAATGATCTTGCCAGATAGAGGGGAAACAGAGTAGATTCTGTTCATTATCGAGGGATCACATCACATGCACCTTTTATGCCTACCGTTGATTGAATGTCCTTCGGCCTATGGTAAGGTTCTTGCACTGAGCAATGAGCATCCCCCATCCCACATGCCATGACAGGGTGGCGCTGGACTAAATTTTGTACTATTCCTGTCGTCCGTGCCTTCGTTGTTTTTATATGTGGCGTTCTCCAAACAGATCTTGGGCGTTTTCGGTTATGATCTAGTTCCGTGTCATATGCAAAGTTTAAATGAGCGACCTTTACCTATGACCGGACGAAATGCCTATGATCCAATATTTAAAAGAGGAGACAGATGGTACAGCTAATGTTGGTGTGGCCATGTGGGCGTTACATGGGAGTGCTGGCAGCAGACAGGACACAGCCTCTTTGGTCCCATCCCATGCCCGCTTGTCCATCTTTGTGGAAAAAAAGGGGGGGCTAAATGGGCAAATTGGCCCCATCACCTGCGACTCGCAACATGCGGAGCAAAGTTCCTCCTCCCCACCAGTAACGCCGTTAGAGTTGGCACCATACAAATGCAAATTCAAATGAAAATTTATGGAGAGAGAGAGAGAGGGGAGGGGGAGATGGAGACAGAGATGCTCTGTTTGTCTGCCCGGTGAATCACGTAATGTCCTGGTGTCACGACCAGTTGCTTCCTTTTACACAGTGAAAGAGAGTCCTGCTCTTTTACCTCTTGTCTGCCATGTGCCGTCCCTAGATTGTTAAAATTGATCATAAATCTATTTCTTAACCCATAAAAGTGTTAAGTGGGTTAGTTATATTGAGTAAATTGGACTTGAATTAGTTATAAATGTGTCATAAATATAGATTCACAGCTTATTTAGGTGTAATCAATTTCTGATTCTCTTTGAGTTTATCTCATCTTCACTCGATCTTGCGTTCACTCACTCCGCATTTTCACATCACTTGAGTTTTCATAGATTGGATTAAATATGAAAATATTCTAACAATATGAGTTAGGTCGAGTATGTGTGTTATATTTGAATTTTGTGAAAATGGGTCAAGACACATTAAATAGGTTTATTTAGATTAGAACATTTATACCGTTTGACAGTTGAGTTGTCACTAATGCACATGTCCCAACACATCCCAAGAGTTATTGATCGACGTGGGAAGCGATTGATTGGGATCCAGAACAACATTCCACCATTCTAATATTTAGTTTTTATATTACCCCGTGACGATTGTCTAATCTTTTCATGCGCTCGAGGGTTGTGTGTTTCGATATGCCTCGAGAAAGAGGGTTTCCCACGAGCTGTTTTGTAGAAGTCTAGCAGCGGCAGTTGATTTTCTTTTGCTACACAAATAAATATTATACCAATAATCGAAACGAGTACAAAGTGCAACCGAGGCGCGCTTGCTGTTAGAAAGTCATGAGTTTAACAAGTGAGATTAGGGCGAGCAGCAGCAGCCATGTCTCTGGAAGATCACTGATCAGGAAATTGAATAAATCATTGTTTGTGTTCCAAGTTTGAGAGAGCAAAACAAAGTAGTGGGTATTCTTGTTGATTAGGGCCTCACCCCATTTTCCATGACATGATCATCGACCTAAGTTTCAAATCGGGATCCAAATAAGCTTTGGAGTAAGGTTGATTTACAAAATCACTGGACTAAGCGAGGAGGCAAGTTTACTAATCAGCATTTGGTATTCAACGGTGAATTAAACCTTACCCCGTTACGTGTCATACTAACTTCATAAGATCAACCATAATAAAAGATAGAATTGTTCTTACATAAATAGAAGCTCTATTCATTGCGACTTTCACAATGGGAGAAGTCATCCAATCAACTTTAGATTTATTATATGGAAGTCAGTCAGTCCTAAACATTCTAATTTTATTGATCTAGTCATAAACTTTCACCCGAAATTCTAATGTAGTTCTTTTGATCAATTTTCACCGGCAATGGAAAGTTTTAACATTAAATTAGAATTTTATTGACCTAGTCTCATATTACATTAGAATTTCATGCAAATGTTTAGTATTTTTATTTATAAAATTGAAAACTTTTGAATTAAATTGACATCCAAAAATATATCGTGATTAATCAAGTAATTTTTTCATGGACAATGCATAGCAAAGTTCAACATTATTAGTGACAAGATTCAACTTTCTATATATATATATATATATATATATATATTTGATCGGAAATATAGCTTTTTCATTGCTTAATTAACTTAAAGTCTCAATATCAGAACATAAAATTAACATAAGAGAGTGCGGGGGATAAGTAATAATCTCTTAAGTAATATGTATGAGCTGTAGAAATGGTCTTTATCTAAGTAACGTCAGTGTATAATAAAATACAAAGGGTGTTGGTAAGAACTAAGACGGTGCAAATAAGAGAAAAAAAGGAAGACGGGAAAAGAAAAGAAAATAAACATAAGGACTTTTTTTTTAGTGTCAACTTCTAGACTGTTTCAACGGTCAAACGTCGGAATCCTCGGTCAACGGGTCAAAAAATCTGCAAAACCGTGTGCGCCCACTGGCCTTCCCTGCAAATTGAACTATTTTCGTAAAATTTAGACGCGGTCATGCATTCCCGGTTTTTAGTGTCAAGTCCCTGTTCGGGATGTTAACCTGCCAAGAAGAGGATATAACTGATTTGGACGTAAGTGTTAAATAAACCATGGTTTGCCCACATCTTAATTAATTTGACTCTTAGTCTTACCTTACGTAATTCCAAATCAAGCATTTATTAATAATTCTGGGTAATCGGTTTAGTATTTTTTTTTTTTTTTGGTCGGTGGTAATCGGTTTAGTTTAACACGTTTTCTCGATAGCTTGACTTTGACCCATTAATGACATCTTTGCCCATCCTCCCCTTTCTATTTTGATGAAACCCAAATCCCCTCTATAGCAATATTTTATAGGAATTAATCCGATTCGACGCGTGTACGAAAATGGGTATTGGCAAATACGAATTTAAACAGACATCGAGAAGAACTTAAAGTGCATGACATACCATGTTTTGCAATGGGATTCATTATTTTTCTCGCCCGTGATTGTCATTGCATTGCCAACCTAAAGCAAATAAAGCAATATGGTTCAAATTACAGAGTCAACTAGAAGCAATGAAGCAAAACTTGATTATATGAGTAGATTGGTATGATTTTGCTTAGATGACCAAGAGATAATCCGGTCTATAAAATGGTGTCATTTCATATAGCATCACATATGCGGAAAAAAATAAACAAAACGTACAATTGTCCTATGGGGTGTGCACACTCAATATATATACATACACATATGGACTATGGAGTCTATTTTGGGTAATTACTTGTCTTATTTGGGGTGGTTATATTAATATAAAAGTACGAGGTCTCCCTTTCTGATATTTTTTTTTGTTTTTTTTTTTGTCAGTCCTTTCTGATATTTGACCATTTACAAAGGGATGACTTGGAATTAGATCAAAGTTCCGATCCCAGAGAGCCAAAGACGGAAAACCCAAAACATAAATTGAATCGAAAAAGAGCGCGCACAACGCTGACCGTCCGATCAATTCCGCGCACCGTCGGTTCAAATCCGCCAATGGGAGATCGTCGTCGCTCCAAATTCTCCCTCTGCTGCTTCGCGCCACGTCTCCGACCGCCGTCCGCCTTCGAACCGCCGCCGCCGTCCGCCGATCTCCGCCGTAACTACCTCCCTCCCCTCCCTCCCTTCCTCCATCTTCTTCAATCTTCATTTCTCGTCGACTCTTTTTTTGGGAACGAAAATTGATTCGCGCGAAGAAACGTTTTTTGAGCAGAGAACGGGGGCGATGGCGAGCGGGAATCGTGCCCGAGCTTCACCGAGTTCCGCTTCGAGCAACTCGAGGCCGCGACGGGCAGATTCTCGCCGGAGAACGTCGTGCGGGACCCCGGCCGAGGGCGGCTCGGAGGCCCCAGCGACGCCGTCTACAGAGGCGAGCTCGAGGACGGCCGCTCCGTCGCCGTCAAACGCTACGAGAGGGGCGCGTGGCCCGATCCTCAGTATTTCCTCGTGCGTTTGACCGTTTGGAACTCGAATTTTACTGTAGCGATCGATGAGCGCGGGTTGATTTTGGAAGGCGATCTTTTGCAGGAGGAGGCGAAATCGGTGGGGAACTTGAGGAGCGAGCGTCTGGCGAATCTGATAGGATGCTGCTGCGAAGGCGATGATAGATTGCTGGTGGCTGAGTTCATGCCCAACGAGACGCTCGCCAAGCATCTTTTCCTCTGTGAGTCTTTTTTTTACCGTCCTGCTTCAATCCTTAGTCGTGATGTTTCCGCGTCTCTGAAAATTGAAATTTCTCGTTGGGCAATTGGGTCAAAGTTGACGCTGGGTCATTCAACTCAAAGCTACTTTAGCTTAAAGAGAAGTAATTGACTGCTGATGTCCATGTGAAGTCGAGTTGTCCCGTGATATCTCGTACACACGGATCGGCTTATGTTGTTTGCTTGCATAGGGTTCCTCTATTAGTCTGAAAAACGATTTCGTGTACACAAGAAGAAACGTGAGGGCAGTTGCATTGCTACTGCTGTTCTTCAAGCAAAGTCATTAGCTTAAACATGAATGTTTGTCTTGGTTTCTGTTTGAACCTGCAATTTCGTTATTGACATAGGGAGGACCCGGCCAATGAAATGGGCAATGAGACTGCGGGTAGCATATTATTTGGCACAAGCATTAGAGTATTGTAGCAGCAAAGGGAAGCCATTGTACCTTGATTTGCATGCGTACAGGGTCCTGTTTGATCAGGTACTGGTATTTACGCAGCTTCGCCTCTGTGTCATGCATTAATATCTATTCTAAATGCCTCAATCTCATGGCAGGATGGCAATCCCAGGTTGTCCTGTTTTGGCCTTGTGAAGAACAACGTAGATTGGAGGAGGTACCGCACTAAACTAGCTTTTCCACCCACAGAATATCTCAGAACAGGTGAATACTCAACACACAAGTATCTGAGTTATGTTACTACTCCTTGTGCCATTATTGAGGGGGTGGTAGACATTGGCGGACTTCAAACATGATCTAACTTTTCCAGAAATTAAGAATTCCGTGTTTCATTCATTTGTTTATCATGGTGTGGCACTTTATAATGCAGCATAAGCAATGATTGAAGAGAAGATACAACATGAAAATTCTTCAACGAGAGAGTAGTTGCTGTTTAGTTTAGGGCAATTTGTCTATGTGGAGGGTCTTCTTTTAGCTGCAAAGACCTTTATCAGTACTAATTTTGTATATTTCCATCATGGTATTCATATGACACCCTGTGGATTTTAAGACAGAATAGTCTTCAAACTTTCATGATCTTCTTTCCCTTTTTGACAAAACACAGTTCACATGGAGGGCACCGGTCAACTGTGTGTCAACCCAATTAGATATGCTCCCAACAACTGGGAAGATAGTAAATTGGAACATTACTTGGTGTCTGTTTTTTGTCAAGTCATCTTGGTAAGTGTCAAACCTGATAATTTCGAACTACTTAGTCTAATATCTTTGATTTGTCCTAAAATTGGTATGGTACTGCACAAGTGATGTATAAACATCTTACGAGTAAAATATCAACGAAGAGCGAAATATTACTGCTGATCTTGATGGGTCTAAATTTGCTTGTACTGCTCTGATTTTGAGTGACTTATCTCCATATCAGAATTTGCTAGAAAGCAATTTTGAAATTTGAAATGAGCTTGTTTGCAAAATGTATCAAAGTGATAACTACAAGAAAATAACTTTATTTTGGCAGGTACAATGAAGCCTACAAGTGCAATTTACAGTTTTGGTACCATGTTGCTGGATCTACTTAGTGGCAAAAACATTCCGCCTGCTCATGTATGTCTCTATCAGATATTTCAACTGCAATGGGAAATTTGTACTACTCTGCACACTTTGTATTTGGTAAAGCATATAGCTTATATAAGCAATAGTCAAGAATTTCTCTTAATGAGAAGATTACAGATTTAAACTTATCCATTGGCACTCAACTTCAACAATTCTCAAGATCAACACAGGTCTACCTATACATGCATATGTACAATGTGTAACATTTGTGTATGTTATAGTATCATCTAATCCAAGTACTACATGACTAAAATCCACAAATTACAGACACCTACGGTAGCCAGTGTGGGATGTAGGCTTCCCTTAAACGCATACACGCATGGTAAATGAACACGCATGTTTGGCTGTACCTCTGCCTGAGCACTTAAATAAAATAAAATGCCTAGTCCTTCACCTAACTGAGGATGCGACCCAGATTTATTGCTCACCCTTATCATATAAAGCAGCTGCTTCAGCCGACTAGAGGATCAGTTGTATTCATAATATTAAAATGTTATGCCTAATTAATGCCAAGAAAGCCTTATCTGTAAGATTTGGTCACTTATCATGGCTATCGAATGATGTAGTCAAGAGTTTGATGTTGTCTTTATCTAGAATTCGAGAAATTAATGATATCTTCTTTAAGCTTCGACAGAGTAATAATGGGGCTTCCACAGTGTCTTTGGGATCTTTATTTTGAATGAATCTACAATGATACCAGCTTCAGTGAGTTGCTATGCTTGTTTTCTCTTAGGAACCATTTGCATACCCTACCGTCATGTAAGAAGTTGCCATGATACACATAACTATGAAGATGCGATAAAAATTCTGGCTTCATTAGATTTTTTGCGTGGTAGACAATCTAATTCCTCTCGCTTCTGGATATTTATGATAATCAACATGCTTTATACATTGTTGCCCCATTTATGACTGCTTGGTTTTTTTAAAAAGATGGTCTATCTAATAAGATATCGGAATACAAGTCAGGAGTAATCCTGGGACTCATTATCTTTGTACATTTTCCTTTATTCTAGAGTCTCAAGCGTAAGGCCTGGTTTATACGCATGGGGACGTGTTAAATGATAAGGCTTTTGTTAACGAGGCACTACCAAATAAGGAAATTTTATAGTTTCCAAATGCATTGATTACCCTTGTGTTGTGCAATAAATGCTATGAAAATTGAATTATTCTAAATCAATTATAACTAACAAATGCTTTAGGGGCACTCGTTGAAAACACTCAAATAATTAAAGAACGATTTGCTTGGCAATTTAAATGACCACTCTCTCCCTTGTTTCGCTTTTCAGGCACTTGACCAAATACGAAGCAAGAATTTCTCAATGTTAATAGATTCTGCTTTGGAAGGTCCATTTTCAAGTGCAGATGCTATTGAGTTGTTTCGCTTAGCTTCCCGTTGCTTACAGGATGAAGCTCGTGAGAGGCCAAATGCTAAGTCACTTGTTACAATTCTCAGATCACTACAGAAAGAAGCAGAGGTATGCAGAATAATTCATGCTCTTCTTTCTCTTATCAGGGTTTTTGAACATATAAAAGGCCACACTTAAAACTCTTAAAGCGGATGTGCTCATAATTCTCTTTTTATCAGTAATTTATCCAAAAACATCAGCCGGGCTATCCCTTCATGCATGAATCTTCTTGTTCTGTCATGAACACAGTTCACATCATAATCAATATGAACTCACTAGCAACCAAATTTCTGCTCAACATGATATGTAATCAAATTGAAGAACATAGGTGTTTAAATTCTACAAATCATTCTTGGATTATAGTTTCTTGCTTTGTTTAGGCCAGGTGCTTTGTAATCGTTTCTTAGTGCTATGCCTTTCTGAATGGTTTCAACTTGCAAGCATGTTGCTTGCAGACGATACTACACTCTTGAACAGACTAACTTCTTCGAAGGAGTAACTTATTGATCAGTGAAAAGCAGGTTCCGTCACTTGTTCTGCTGGGTGTCAAAGAGGAAGTATGCATAACCGAAGCACTTCTATGGACACCCTTAGGACAAGCTTGTTCGAGAATGAATCTCACTGCCATCCATGAGATCCTTGAGATGAATGGATACAAGGATGATGAGGGGATTGGCACTGAGGTCTGTCTTTATTCTTTCATACCTCCAATTTTTCCTAGATGGAGTAAAGTCACATCATAACTATTTTGTCCACTGGGATCAATGTACCTATGATTTGTCTTTAAAAGGTAACAAGACAGAATTTGGGTGCAAAGTATCCTACTTAACTTTGATAAAGAATCTTGCCCTCAAAACTGACTTTCATATGGAGAGGGATATGTCTGTTTTACTCTTCCCTGCCACAATTGTGTTTCAGAAAAACATGTTTATCAAAAAAGGACTTGAATGGATTTAGAACCAGCAGCGCAGAAGGAAAGGAGAAATACGTAAACAGGTCTTTGATACTGGACTGAACCCAACTGAATTTTGATTATTCGACTCAATTTGGTTCCAAGAAAACTAATAAAATTGGCTCACATTACTTTCCAAAAAATATTTTTGTTAAAATTTTTATAATTCTTATCATCCTAGAACAGTAGCATATATAGTTGGACAGTGGCGAACGGCCAAAAAATAAAATAAAAAGAACAGCATAAAAATGTCAAGCTGGTGACAAAAAAGCTATTAGGCAAAAATTTTAAAAGTGGTCAGGAAGAGGCTAGAGTGGTGGAATTTTTTTACTGATAAATTGCCATGGTTCTTTAGATTTTAACTTAATTAACTATGGAAAACCTTTTTAAGGAGCAACCTTCACATCAAAGAAACATGTGCAGGAAAAGAAAAGAAGTTCAGTTTCTTGGCAACTTGGAACTGCTTCGGAAAAAATAGGATTGTACCAGATCGGATGGCTATGAAATGCTTCAGTTTGGTGAACTGAATTTCCAATTTCTGAATTGAATGGAATTGAAATGAAAATTCTAGTTCTGTTCAGTGAATAAAAACAGAAACCTCTCTCCTCATCCCTTTGTTCGCAGATGCAAATAATGGTCAATAAATTTCTGAACAGCAAGAGTTCCTTTCTGGATAGGGAAGGTGCTATTAGGTTTGGATGTCAAATTGACCTTCTATGATGTGAGCTGAATTTAGAACTACGTTGGACTGAGAAAGTACAGGCTGAAGTCAATTGTTGCTCAAAAAACTGATTCAACCGTATTTGCTTTTTTTCCCGCCTTCTTTCGACTTTCGATAAGCGATAAGTTTGTCATTACAAGTGTGACTGTCAAAGCAATTGGCTGTTGAACATTCAATTGTTCGATTACCATGTGGAATTGAGATTTATTTCTTCCTGCATGTTGATGTTATTCCTTCATTAGAAAAACAGAAATGTTCTTTTTGTTCATCATGATCTGACTCTTAACATCTTTCAAATTATTATCCTGTTGCAGTTGTCCTTCCAGATGTGGACTTATCAAATGCAGGAGACCTTGGATTCTAAGACGCGTGGCGATACTTGTTTTAAAGCTAAAGAATTTGCGGCTGCCACTGATTGCTATACACAAGTGAGTCTTGTATTAAGTTGGTGTAGTTTCATGAACGCGAGAAAACTGGGAATTATCGACTTGTAACGCATACTCACTCCAGAGCTAGATTCTTGTCGATTTATAAATGCAGCTTACTTTTGTTCAGATTGTCTAGAACAGGCCCATACTACCTAAAAGTTCTGAAACGACAAATTGTTCAGATGCAATCTAATTTATGTTTTTTTTTGGTCGGAAATAAGGCATTCATATATTAAAAGCTCGAGTTACAATCTAATTTATGTTGAGTAGTGGGAGATTTGCATATGGTAGAAGCCCAAAGTTCTAGATACGGAAGACGTAGTCCAGTCTAATGTGAGGGGCTTTTACTGGGCTCCTAGTTCCTCCGACAGTTGACAGAAAGAAGTTTTAACGTTGCTCATTGTGTTCTCGTGCAGTTCATTGAGGGTGGTTTGATGGCGTCGCCTACGGTCTACGCAAGACGGTGTTTCTCTTACTTGATGAATGACATGCCCAGAGAAGCTCTTGGCGATGCCGTGCAAGCCCTGGTAATTTACCCTGATTGGCCAACAGCTTTGTACCTTCAAGCTGCCTGCCTGTTTAGCCTTGGCTTGGAAGATCATGCCAACCTGTGTCTAAGAGATGGCGCAAGTTTAGAAGCCAAAATTAATAGACATTGAAAAAGTATAAGTTCTTCATTTGTTTGGTTAGTACTTATTTTGTGTTTCTTCTTTGTCTATAGTCGCATCAATTTAAGTAGCGGCGAATTCATTTGTCTGAGAAAAGATGGTAGGCTTAACCCCATTCATATTTGTGACCCCTGATGTTATCCATAATGTTTCATGGATTAATCGATGATGAATAACAAACTCGGAAAATGATACAAAATGCTACTTCTGCTTCTAGTTAGATCTATGAGGCACTTCGAGAACACTAGATCCTCTTTTGTATAACTCCTACCAGATATAGAGTCGAAATCCAGGAGCACACAAACTCAGGTTGCGGAGAAAAAGAGCACAGTACCACAAGATCACCTGCTGTGCAGAATGTTTTGTGGAGATATTAATCCTATTTACAACTCCACCCAATACTCAAATCGAGTTTACAGAGGAAGTAGATGGAGGCCGAATCCTGATGATTCCGAACCTCTATATTATGGGGGAATGCTCATATAGATGAATAAGACAGACAACCACGGACAAACATGAATCCACACAATGAGCCGCGTAAACACTGAGAAGCTCATGGCTAATCTATACTCAAGCACCAACTATCTGGAAATGAGCCTGGAAACGAGCCCCGCAGGCTCTTTCGCAGGCTCTTTTTACAACTCTCTCGATCTCTTTTTCCCTTTTCTTTGTACTATATACTTCTTGAAAGAACCAGACACATAAATTCACGAGGATGGCATTCTGAAGTGGAAGAGCCATGATATGACGAATGCAAATACCATGCAAGCGAGCAGAAAATTTAGTAGTCGATGGCCATGCCAGAAGCTTCGGGTTTCAGAAGTAGGTATCGGGGCCAACACTGCAGACACAGCCATGGCACTATGGGTTTCATTCAACTGCTCTGTCGCCTCTATCTCACTTGCACCGGACACATTATGTGCAATGGACTGGCAGATCTCACAGGTCCTGTAACATGCAGAATGAGATTGAATGTAAACACAAGTAAAGAGCAAAATTAGCAGAATGACTTTACCAGACTGGGCAAGCTCAGTTACACATGTAATTCCAAATAGAGAAAGCATTTGAAGAGTTTTAAATCTATCCAAGAGCACTACACAACACACCAAAGAAGGCCTCAAAATTACAGAAACACAAACTAGCAAACTTTCTGTTTCAATCATTTGGGTAGAGAAATGCACCTTGGAGTTTGGAAAAAGAATAATCAAGCATAATGACAATGCAGTAAATTCATAAACTTTGACTAATGCAGTCAGAACAAGTAATTAGAATCAGAATGACAATTCACCATAGGCCAATGGATTAGCCAAGAATATATTTGATGTTTCAAGAACATAGAGGTTCTTGTCATACGCAGTATTACATGGAAGAGACAGTATAGAGAACTGTAAGTTTCTGATCGTGTTTAAAGAATGGTCTAGGTTGGCTTAAGAAATGTCACACCAAGGTTGTCATAATACAGAACATCATATGGAAGAGACAATAGAGAATTGAAAGTTTCTGACAGTGTGAACCAAAGAACTGACTAGGTTGGCTTCTGAAATGCCATACCAACACCACAAGATTCTTGCAATGCACTTGTGACGTAACACACTAACAAGTGTTGCTCTTGTAGATTCTGCTGGGGTACAATGGCCTTAGGTTTGTGTGGCGAGATAAAAAGGTGCCAAAAAAAAAAAAATATCTTATTGTTGCAGTCCCTAATGAACTCGATCTCATATTGCCTAAAGGACATTATGCATCAAACAGATTGATCTGATTCAGTATGGCAATGTGGGCAGGGGGAGAAAGAGAAATGGCCAAAGGAAAAGGTGAGGATGAGATACACTTCTGTTTTCTTTCTGAAGCTCAAAGTAGATCGGCCCTCAGATTGTTTCTATCTTTTTCTTTTATAAGTAGGCTCTCGCATTCTTCTATCTTATCGCAACCTTTTCCCTTTTCTGTCAATTTGCTGCGCTCCGGACGGTACCAGTACTAGGTGAAACCTCAAGTGATGTCTTTTCACAATTAAAAAGTTCTGCAACAAACATGTGATGATTCCTTTCCTTTTCAGTGCCAAAGGGAAAGGTGACAATGGTATACAGAGCCTAGTCCCGACCACTCCAGTTTTAGAACGAAAATGCAATGAGGAGCATCATTCAAAAACATTATGGCATGAGCAGGGTGCTTCATATTGTTAAGTGGGAATTGTATAAATAAAGTAGCTATTTAGTAAGGGTATTATAAGTCCTAAAACGTTTGTACGGAGAGCAGTTCAATCCTAGAACTTTTCAATGGAAATATCAAGTCCCAAAACTATTAACAAAATTTCAACCAAGTCCTTCTGTAAAATTTTTTATGATAATCCTATAGGTGGCTATGCCATTCACTGCCAAGTGGCACTGCCGTGCAGGATTTCCACAAAATTGATAGACAAATCTAAACAGAAGGCCTCAACTGATCATTATTTTAAAGTTTTAAGCCAAAGATCGCTCCATCAGAAAATTGGGGGACTGAGTTGCACCAAGTTTTCAGATTTGCCATGCACTTAAAAGTTTGCTTTTTTTTCTATCATGGTCCAGAATCAGGCTTCAAACAAATACCACCGAGTGCAGAGAAGGAATTAATTTGTGCAAAGCACAAGAGGGCACGGGATTCTCAGCAGACATTCAAGAATGCCAGCTGCTATCAGGAGCTGCCTACAGAAACATTAAACTTCCGCAATTTAAGCAAGTTCCAAGGAGAAAAAGTTGAGAAGACTACAACAAAAGAACAAGGAATTTTTTTTTTCTTGCAAGTTAATATAATAAAACCGCTCATTTTAAAAAAAAAAATTAGAAGTTGCCATGAGATGCAAAGACAAAAGCAAACAACTCGCCAGAGAAAGAATATGGACAATGAAGAATCAGCCGCACCTGTAGTTAAAGCGAACGACCACAAGAAAGGGACAACAGTGAAGATTCCAACACATTTTAGGAAAAAGAGGTTAAGCAACAAGGAATCATCAGGCCAGATAGACAGACACTTCAGCAGGACTCTCTCCTGGTTCTGTCTCTCTCTCTCTCTCTCTCCCCCTACTAACTTTACCAAAAAGCCAGCTCTAATCTCTTCTCACCTCCCCTTTTATATATCGACTTTGCGTCTAAGTTCATCAAACCTGCCACAAATTCTCTGCCTTTAATCCAGACTGATTCTTCCATGACGAGCACTCACACTTCAAAATTATAAATCGTAAAGTGTCGGAAACTAACGTCCATCAACAAACAGAGACTCATCATCTGGAACCAAACCCATGCGCAGTTTCGTACATGCCCCAATGACATCAATGAAATCCCCACAGAACATGAACCAATTGACCGAAAGCCAGACATTGAAGGAACCAAAAAAGAAGTGTGAATTGGGTATCGTGACTCACTTGTTGCCCTTGATCTTGAACCAGGTCTCGGCACAGTTCTTGTGAGCAGCAGCCAAATCGTCCTTGCAAGCACAGCCCAATTCAATGGCGACGCCGGACTCGTGGCTGTTGCTTTCCAAACCCAAGTGGCAAATCCTGCAATCTCTCTCTCTCTCCCTCTCCGCCTTCCCCAAATGCACCTTCCCTTCTCGCTCCACCACCTCGATCTCCGCCGACCGCTCCGACCCGGAGGACGGCCCCCGCGCCCCCGAGGCCGTCGCCTCGCGATCGGAGGCGCAGGCGAAGCTGAACTCGTCGTAGGACCCGCCGGTGGTGGAGTAGAACTGGGAGCGGCACGAGCCGGAGCCGTCGCCGTCCTCGGCGTCCGAGAAGCACTCGCTCTCGTCCTCGTCCTCGGCGCTCGACTCGCTGCGACGACGACGACGCCCCCGTTCCAAATCGACGTGGGAAATATCTCCGTTCCTCATTTTTTTTTTCTTTATTCCCGAAAGAACCCAGAAGCGGGGAAGCGGATTACGAGCTTCGAGGAAGCATCGCGGGGCTTAAAGCTCGAAGCTTTAGCAGCCGCCCCAGCAGATTCTGGGTGTCGGTCCCAGAAAGATTAGATTTTTCCCTTCGTTAACGCTTGTCCGGGGGAGACTGGGACTGGGGCATCTGACATTGTAGGGAATTTTTTACAGCGAGTGGAGTTACAGAGTTACGAAGCTCAATGTAGCGAGAAAATTATGGAAGGAAGGGAGTCAAGCAGAGCCTACTACTCAGACAATAACTGTTCGATAAAGATGGAGGCTTGGAGGGTGGGGTTGTCTGAAGAGAGAGAGAGAGAGAGAGACGCATGCCCCTGTCTGACTACAGATCCAGGGGGTAAGAGAGAGAGAGAGAGAGAGCTCTTTTTATATGGAGGGGGGGAACAACTGTAGACCACAGAACCGATTAGCGTGCTTCGGGGTTCACTTCCCAGAGGTGGAGGAGACGACCCGCTTCGCGTTCCTGCGTGTGTACCGTACAGCAGCAGCAGCGGCAGCAGGGTTGGAAAACCGTATGTATGGGCAGAGCCGGGTGGACGCTCAACGCATCATTCATCAGCAACCCGAACTGTTACAAATGGGAAAATTACAAGAGATTCTTTTGTAATTTTGCCACTGTTTTCGTCACGGTTCAAAAATAATTTCTTTATCTTTTCCATCAATGTGCTCCCTCCAATGCCTAAATCAGAGAGAGAGAGAGAGAGAGAGAGAGAGAGAGAATTCCTGAATCATGCCGCAGTACTACCTCCTCACGACTCACGAGGGCACGGGCCAGCGCGGTCCCACTGCCTTGCAGTGCCGGACGCAAACAAGGCAGATTTTCCACGCGAGAAATCAGTGGCAAGGATTTTGGCGGGGCAGGGATGGTAATAAGCCTGCCCCGCCTTGTTTATATGATATATATATATATATAAATTTATAGTGCTTCAACCTTCAGCTTGGCTTACTCCACTCTCTCGATTTTAATAGCCTTGATAAGACTGAAATTCATTATGTAAAACTCTAGATGGTACACAATGTGCTGCTTCCACTGGAAACTTTTTGAGCTACCTTCTACTTGGAACTTCTGGAGCTGCTTCTATAAACTCAACCACCTCTTACAACATTTTACTTCAAATAATAATTATTCATACCCTTCATTGAGATTTACAATCAAAATTGACTGTATCTTCACAAAGGAAAGCAAAGGAATTCAGAGAAAGAATTGTTTGTGAGCTTCTTAAGTCCACCAACCACTTTGATATGTCTGTAAAGATTTCCAAGCTTTAAAATATCTTTTTGGAAGCTTTATCTAGTGAGATAGCCATTAGCCTAACTTTCTTTGACAATCATTTTGTTTTTTTACTGCGGAATATTAAAGGTCATTTCCCAAAGTAGAACACTATTGGATTATGCAGTCTGCCCAATGTCTTTTTTACTTAAAAAATAAATAGCAAAACACGTTTTAATTCACCCTAGGTTGCTTTTAGCGAAATTGAACCCTAGAAAACAATTGTGAAACACTAACTTGGACCCAATTCAATTTAATAAAGAGCTAGTTCTTTCCATCGGGATCGTAGATGCTCACATGTATTGCTTTTGCAATACATTTCATCTGCAGCATGCATTGCTTCTGCAAAATTGTCCTTCTAGACGTTTCACAACTTTTTGTTATAAGGTATGTTTACCTTCTACAGACAGGTTTTTCCAAGAAAATGGACGTCATCATACTCTTTAAGGCATTCACTTTCTATTGATCCATCCAAGTTTTAACGAACTCTCTTTGTACATCTTGTTTTCCTTCTAAAGTAGTCCCTTCTAACTTGGTCACATTACTCACAGAAGGAGAAAAGGTTTTACCTAGTTGCTTTTCTCATATAATCTTCCAGACTTAGTTACTTGAAATTCAAATATGAGAAGCGAGGTGTAATCATGTAAGCTAAGTAAGTAAGAGCATGGACAGTTCGTAAACTTTAAAGCACAACTCGCTCCCGGGGTGTTGTCTGCAAGTATAAGATTTGATGCGAATTATCATATTTTTGCGGATTCAACGTTTTTGCCTGTGCTTCTACAGACTCCGCACCAACTCCTTGGTCGAAGAAAATGTAGCCACATAAATGGAGGAACACAGATGGGAATGGGATATGGCGAAGGTCAAGGGTAGAGCCACTTCTGAGAACGATGCAGAGAAAGATAATCTCCCCCAAGAAACGCAGACAGGTAAAAGCAGCGAGAATTTAAGAACAGAAACTCCAATGCTAATGGACAGGACACATGCGCCTTGCCCTTGTCATCGAACATATGGCCTCTCACAAGACCCATCACACACTGAGACTCTGATACTAACACTGTCCGGTCTGAACACAAGATCGATCTAAGAATTGATGATAGAACAGGAATGGAAGTTGCATAGATATCTGTGTCGCTACTAGTGATGTCAGAGACCTTCAAGTTCCGCAAGAAGAAATAGCCAGGATAAACAGAGCATAAAGAAAGAGACTTCACACGCCGACAGAAGCAACGGACGAATCGAGATCAAACTGCAAGATTCAGCATAAACATAACATTTTGCTAAGTACTCATGCATCAGTAACCGCAGTTTGAAAATTTTTGTGCTTGCCTCATTTTTCTAGGGCCTTTGAGAATAAACATACACGAGTTTATCCAGTATCGACTCCTGGTCCCTTCAGCCCTCAAGTACTCTTTCGGGAAAGGAGGTCCAACAATACCAAAAAGCACCTACAATACGTCCTACATCATACTGAAATAAAATAAGGGCTTCCTTGAATTTCCGGTATAAAAATTGCAACAGCCAATTTTGTACTCTTTTCAATGTTTAATTTTTAGCTGAATCTAGCCGGTCCTAGCATAAAACCCACTAGCCCGAGGTTGACTGTGCATTCACTGTCATGTTCCTTGACTTGCCGTTTCCCTCTTCAATATCAAAATAGTTCCTCTTTCTCTACTCTTTCCTAACATATTCATGAAGCCTTGTGTGGCCTTCAGATGCCTGAGGAATCTGACCTAGGAATCAAGGGGATCTAATGCCCAGCTCTGTCGTCTTTTGTCCTTACACTGTTATTGTCCAGTCCGCTACGAAGCCATGCGAGGTTGCTTATATCTGCAGCTATCGATGCCAATTCATAATTTGGAAAAGATTGGGGCTCCAAGTACTCCACAAATTCTGGGCCCAGTAAGGAATTCTGAGCACCAGCAGCATTGTTACCATCGCAACAACCATAACCACAATTGTGAGGCACCAATCTTTCACCATAGACGTCATTGAGCAACCTAGAGAAACCATGATCCTGTTTCAACGCTTGACCAATGTGTTCCGAAGCAGGAACTGAGCCCACAAATGGCAATGCAGGTTGTGGACCATCCGAGCGATTGTACGCATTGAATGCACTGACGCGTGCAACAGGTCGGAAGAGAGTAGGCTGACCCTTCGGTCCATGATTGAACTGATCCTTTTGCATTGACTTTTCTTCATATTGGTTGCTTGTGTTCTCCAGAGAACTGACATCCTTTCCCTCCAAAGACTTAGGTGAATTTGCTTCTCCGCATGAAAGTGTTTCTTCAGATGATGCTTTTACTCTGTCCAAGCTAGCATCGTCAACTGTGTTACTGCCTTCCACCTTAATCTTTTCGAGTTCCGTGCTCCGGCGCCTAAGGGTGGAATTCCAATGGTTCTTAATGGCATTGTCTGTTCTCCCTGGGAGAAGTCTTGCTATAGATGCCCACTTGTTCCCGTGAATCGCATGGGCTGCAATTATGATCCGATCTTCCTCATCTGCAACAGACATAGTTTATGGGCGTTATCCAACATAAATCAACAGTGAAGACAAGAAGATGTCACTCTAGAGCTTTCCAATGTATCCAGATCACAAGATATAGAAGCTATAAGCTCAATGCAAAGAAATAAATATGATCCACAATGAGGGAACTCTTGGAATGGCTTATCCATGATGTACTCTGAACCAGAGATTTTAACGTAAACCACTTGGCTACTTCAAAAATGTCAATGATGTTAGGAGAAATTTGCTCATCAGTCAGTAGGAATACACATATTTAAATTGGCTAGTCATAGGTTTATTTCCATAATTCTAAGCACTGTGAAACACAGGAGATCAATTATAATGGATTACTCATCTACATCCGCTACATCATTTATCAACAATTTCTTCTCTCTTTTTTTTCCCAGACTGTATGAATAAGAAAACGATAGAATCAGGCATGAAACATTTGGATAGCAACAACAGTAAGCAAGAGTTAGAAAAAAGAACTTATACGTGCACACCATGCATGTGCCTACAGGATCACTGGCAATTATGAATATAAAATCAAAAGGAAAGCCGTCCACTTGCCTCACTTTGCCAATTTTACTTTATTAAACCAGGTAAAGATTCAATCACTAGCAGCTGATGTGACACACAGAGGATCAGTCTACATCCAACCTTCACACTTTCAGGAAATTTGAAGATTGAGGATATCATGCTTGAATCCTCAAGTTTGAACCTTTCTGCATAGAAATGCAGTGCCTGTTGTCTGCCACTCGGTATTTCATAGAATAACAACCAACAACCAACATGATATTCTACTCCCTTAACAGTCAAAATCAGTACTGCATTAATGAAAAATATCTGACATATCTGAATTCACTGGGGGGAACAGAGAAGCATGCAAATAAAGTTCCAACTCCTCCCTTTTCGACAAAACCAGATTGTTTGTCGTCCCTACACAATACAGCTCCCAGTACTACAATGAAACGATGATGATCATCCCCTTTTTTCTTGAGTAACCATCTAAATCCATACTGAGCACCCTCAAGCATGGATCTCATATTATTTAATCAAAGTGATCCAGTTCCTTCCACCAATTACATTGTTCATGATTTTAATGGTTTCTTAACTGAAAGTATTATGGTTAGACCTCATGAAGATGGCACAATACCTACACAAGCCATTCTGATTATACAATCTCTTTAAATGCTAATAGTAAGAGGCTTTTACAGGGCAATGGTTGGTACATCTCAGGATATTAGATGGATCATTGCTGCAGCCTACCTTCGTAATACATTGAACAAAAGTTTGAAACTCCAACGTCCTCATATCCTCTGTCTTTATTCTTTATGCACACACTAACGATTCTCACCCTAAGGTAGTATTTTTGCAGCCAATTTTGATCAGAGCTGTATTACATTTTTTGTTCTATATATCGAGGGCAACATCTTTTAAAGAAGACAGACCAGTATTTCAGATCAAGTCTTCATCAATCACAGAGGCAAAGGCATTTGTCAATTAGTCAGATAAACAAAACATTCAACCATGATAGTTTTCTCTAAATAGTGCTAAATCACATGACATGAACAAACGTAAACATAGCTTAGCGCAAAGACTCCACAAAAACATTCATTCGCTATTGTATTTCTTGTCTGGTTTAAAAATAAGTGGGTCACTTGTAGTTCATGATAACTATTTGCATTTCCTTTCAACAATAATTAACCAAATATCTTATTCTTGGACAAGATGATTATTACGCAGAACTTGTTCGACAATCCTTCATCCAAATTCTCCGGACATCCACATCATCTAGTCAAACTAAATTGACTACAAGCTAAGAAGGCCGTCCAAGATGCAAACTACCCATAACGAAAAGAAGAGAAACCAACTCCAAGAAACACACGGCACGCATTTTGTTCCATTTTATTTTCAGGAAACACTGTATGCACAACTCTCACGAAATGAAGCACAGAAAAAGCCCAAAACAAGAAAATCACCGGATAAACCAGAAAATCGACAAAGATCAAATTTTCCCCCCAAAAATGGAAAAAAAACTCAACCCAAAGACGAAGCTCAAGATCGACAATCAAGTTTCGAAAAAGACCGTTTTTTGCCCCTCCGCTTCGTCATGCGGAAGAAGAGCGAAAAAGAATTACTTACCAGTGAAGGGCTTGCGCTTCACGGCGGGGTCGAGCTGATTGCACCACCGGAGGCGGCAAGACTTGCCGGATCGCCCGGCGATCCCGCGGGCGATCAGGCTCCAATTCCGCGGCCCGAACTTGCTGACGAGCTGGCTCAGGATCGCGTCCTCTTCCGGCGACCAAGGGCCCTTCACCCTGTCCCTCCCCGCCTTCCCGCCGCTGCTCCCGCTCCCGTCGTTCCCGCCCCCGGCCGCCGCCGCCTCCGCCTCGTCGCCGCTCCTGGCGTCCTCGCCGCCGCCGTCCGCGCCGTCGACCTCGTTGGCGGCCGGATCCTCCGTTTCCGGTTCCATCTCGCCGGTTCGCTCCCGGTCGGGGACACTGTGTTTCGGGGAAGGAGTGTGCTTGTGTTGTGTTTGTGTCGTGCTGGGGGTTCGTTGGAAAGTACCTATCTGACTAACTGCAATCTATTTTGCTCTTCCAGTCACCTTATATATTCTATTAAATTCTAAATAAAATAATTGTTAGGGCAAAGTCCAGTTTTTCTTCTTTATTCGCATTTTTGGCACACACACTTTTTCCTAATTTCTCTCCCGCCCCTTGATTTATTTGAAATTATACTATATAGAAGTGGATTCTCATTTCATAATAATTGCTCCTCTCATTGCCCAAAAAATAATAAATTGATTGCTCCTCTCTTTTCCAACTATGAACTCCTTTTCTTTTTTCGGCTAGTCAAACGGGTTCCTCTCGGCTTAAAATCTTCACATTGAGAAACCATTAGAGTATTTTTAGCATGTCAAAGTTGTACGTAATTTTAGAGAAGAAAACTTATGTGCAAATTGGTTAGCGAATTGGATCATTCAGTCATGTGAGACCTGTGATGTAAATAACATTCTAGCATTAGATAGTCCACCGAGAGATTTACTTCCTTTAATGATTGGAAATTATCGAGAAGGAAACTCATGTGGAGATTGGTTAGTATATTGGGCATGTATAAATGACATTCCAGCATTAGATAGGCCACCGGGAGATTTATTTCCTTTGTTGATAGGAGATTAAATTGGATGAAGTTTTATTAGTAAATTGGTAAGGAAATTTAAAAGTAGATTTATTAGCAAATTGGGTTATTTAATCTTGTTATGTTGATGACGTTCTAGCTTTAAATAGGCCATCAAAAGATTTACTTCCTTCTATGATACTTGATAGAAGATTAGAGTGGATCAAGTTTTGCTAGCAAATTGGGAAGGAAAATTATGTGCGGATTTGTTAGCAAATTGTCAATTTTGTTATGTAAATGACATTAGATTTACTTCCTTTGTTAATAGAATAATAGACTAGATCAAGTTTTGCCCGAAGAGTAATATTGTAATATCGGGCTTCGCCCCTTTTCTTACCTCCCCCACCCCCTTAAAAAAAAAAAACGTAGAATCTACAAATTCACGTAATTATTGCTAAGTACATCACGCCTTTTAATTGTGCACAATCCCCTCACATTAGTGTAGAAATTTGCATGATCTAAACTAATTTCTAATTTATATATCTTGTTTTGATTAATAATCTAAACAAATTTTTATATGAAACAAATTAGACTATTTCACGTTTATGTGAAATTTTGCTTATGCAGAAATTCTATTCAATCATTAAAGCTATGTCGTATAATTATTTTGGTTATTGTCTAGTGTCTACTATAGAGAAAACATATAAGACATTGTATGTTGGGAATGACGATCCCAAAATACCGGATACGACACTAAATCGAATCCCTAAATCAATGCGGAAGACGAAGCCCGGGAAAACACGTATCACCGATCGTAAAGCACACCACGGAGTCGAGCGTACCTTGTTAGCCACAAATTAAACACCAATGCCGAAGAAGAGGAAGAAATTCTGGCCCCGTTCGATCCGATGATGACTTGAAGGGAAGGAAAGCGCGCCGTATGCTTACTGCCTTTTCTTTTTGGGAGAGAGAAAGCGTGAGAAGAGAAAAGACGTACGTTCTGTTCCTCAACCTTGTCTTCTCTCTCTCTCTCCTCCCTTTTATACCTTCCCCTTCCACGGGCCCTATTCCCGTGGGCCGGGCCTTTTGGGCCCAATTTGAGCGGATGGGCCTTAAGCCCACCTCATAAATCCATCATCTCCCACTCGCACATGGTGGTCCAAAACCAACATGGGCGGACAGGCCCTACTCATCCCCATCAGAGAAAGATCCATCATAGACTCTCACTTAACAAGGTGGGTCGAACATAATCCTCTTTTCTTCTATTCAACATTCATACCGGTGAATAATCCGTGCGACCAAAGATACTTTGAGAGCTCGTTGCCATACATCTCGTTAGGAATACATAGCAGCTCATAATGGGCATCACTTCCCGAGTAGATTTAGTATGCGACTGCTAGATCGATCGATCACATTTATATCTCTCTTGATCTCTTTCAAACAATGATATATATATTGTATTCACAATTATGATTATCACAAAGACAGTCATAATTGGTTAACCGGTGAATACAAAACTACAATGTGATTCTCCAAAATCGGTCTTCCTCTTTCCTTCAAACTCTCAATTTCAGTTTAACTTGCTTTTCTAGAAATGTCCCATTAGATCGAATCAAACTCATGACCATCGGCAACATCCTAAGATAGCAAACACTAAATAGAAATCTTGAGAATAAGTAAGAGTTATGAGGGGACAAAAAAAAAATTGAGGAACTCTTTTCCTCAAGAGTCTCACACGACATAAAAAAAAATTGAGATCAAACTTTTGCCACTCTTATTGGTCGTCTCATGCATACGTAGTATGAAATACGTATTACGGTATTAACTCCTTTCCCATGGAGCGTATGTCTACACTTTCAATACCGTACGATGATAGTTCGACATACCCAATGTCTAACTTGAGTTCACGTATCTACTCATTCACAAAATCCATCGAACTCACATCTGGCATCTTAGACAGATAAAGTAAAATATGTGGGGTATTTTACTTTCGGACATAGTAAGTATTATGTCCTCATCTTAACACCTAGTTAAGGCGACATACGTGTTTTAAGCTTGAGCTCTCGATTATCACCTAGATAATAAGCTTAAAAACAGTCTCATCTTTATTTATCACATAGTAAATAGAGGCGATTACCCGTGTGAGTGGGCTAATCTTATATCTGTCCGACATACTTCCTAACTTAAAGTAATGCACCGAGCATTAAGATGCATAAAGATCATACAAAGATTCATAGACATTAATGATGAAAAACATAAATTCATCATATGTGAACACTTAGGGAAAAATTACAATATTCAGTACATCATCCTCTACGCAATCCTAGAGATTTCACATGGCCACAAAACACATCTCTAGGTTATGGCTTTGTCATAGGATCTGCTACCATTCTATGCGTAGTATGTACTATAAGTTCACATCTTTTCGTGCAATCATATCCATGACAAAATTATACTTGGTATCTATATGTTTGGTCTTGCCATGATATTTGGATCTTTAGTGTACACTTTTGCTGCTTGATTATCATAGTTAACTAATAACAAATCTGCAGCACTTCCAATAACACCTAAATGATCCAATAATCTCTTAAGCCAAACATCTTCTTATACTGCGATAATGCCATGAACTCAATTCCATCGTGGACAAGGCTATGTACTTTTGTTTCTTACTGCTCCAACACATGGTGCCATTATTCGGTAAGAGAACAAACCTAGAGGTAGATTTCCTTTCATTTAAATCTCCTCCCCAATCAACATCGAGAATAGCCTTAGAGTCGCAGATCCTTTCCATAATAATTCAACATATAATCAGCAGTCCACTTTAGATACCTCGGTATTCACTTAACGGCTTTCCAACGTGCTTGACCTGGATTGGATTAGTATCTACTCACCATTCCAACTGCAAAACATATGTCGGTCTTGTACGCATCATAGCGTACAACAAGCTTCTAACAGCACTAGCATAAAGAACATGTTTCATTTGTTCCTTCTCTTGTGGAGTCCTTGGACACAGTCTATGGCTCAATCCTTCACTTTTTGCAATAGGAGCGTCAATGAGTTTACAATCTCATATCATTCAATTCAAAGTGGGAAGACAACGAATTCTTCACGATTGACTAGCTCCATATTGCTTCCGGCAATTAGTATATCATCAACATATAATGATATGATCACAAATTGATCCTTGGATCTTTTGATATATACACAATGATCCTCATCTATCATTGTAAAGTCATATGCCATTATGGCATTATGAAAATGTACATATCATTGTCTTGACGATCGCTTAAGGCCATATATCGACCCCCAAAGTCGACATACCTTTTCTTCTTGGCCTTTCACTATGAAACCAACAGGTTGTTCCATATATATTTCATCCTCTAATTTTCCATTGAGGAAAGCAGTCTTTACATCCATTTGATGTAACTCAAGATCCATACTAAACATTATTGCCGAACTATGCGAATCAAGGCAAATCTTACTATAGGAGAAAAATATCTTCATAATCAATTCCTTCCTATTGATTATACCCCTTCGCCACAAGGCGAGCCTTATGCCTTTCAATCGAGCCATCAGCCTTTCGCTTTATTTTGAGAACCCATTTGTTCCCAATAGCTCGCGTCCTTTTGGCGATCAACCGGTTCCCAGACTTGGTTTGATTTCATTGACTCCATTTTCCTCTTTCATTGCATAAATCCATTTCTCCTTACTAGGGAAATTTAGAGCCTCATTAATATTTCTTGGCTCATCCTCATCTTGCGGAGCAATCATAAAAGTTTCCCCTTCAATGTCAAAACGTCGACGGGGAATACTTTGGCGACTTGTTCGCCGTATGGGAGATTGTACACTTAGCACATCATTCCCCATTATGCTTCCACTGGATTAGATAATGACGATATCATCTCATCATGTGGTTGTAATTGAGAATGAGTTGAATTCAATTCATCACTTCTCATATTACTCCCACTTGGATGAACTCAACCAATATCATTATCTAGATCCAAGGTTTCAAATAGGGACTGATCTTCTCCTATTTCGCCCTTCTTAGGAAAATTCATCCACTAAGAATGTGACATCCCGTGATTCAAATTCAGTTATTCTCCCACTTTCCTGCTCATCTATGAACACATACCCTTTCGAGTGTTCGGAGTATCTCATTAAAATACTCTACTTTTATCTCGGGACTCAATTTCCCAAACTTGTGAGAGGACATATGAGTATAGGCAGCATAACCCCATGGCTTAAGTAAACTTAAGTCCGGTTTCTACCTATCCATAACTCATATGGAGTGGAACTAACTGATTTGGAAGGCACCCGGTTAAGTATTTAGGCAGCGAAGTTAACAACGCATCACTCCATAAAAGTGATATGTAAGTTAGCATACGCCATCATGGACCTAACCATTCCAAAGAAGGTTCTGTTTCTTCTCTCTCGCAACACCATTTTGTTGAGGAGTATATGGAATAGACAACTATCTTTCTATTCCTTTTTCATCACATAATTTTCTGAACTTATCGATAAATATTCTCAGCTCGATCGGATCTAAATACCTTTATTTTCCTGTCTAATTGATTTTCTACCAGGTTCATAAACCTTCTAAAACAACTTATGCTTCAGATTTATGAGAAATCAAATAGACATATCCGAATCAAGTAGAATCATCTATTAAAGTGATGAAACAAACAGCCCATTGCCTTCCTTTCACATTCATTGAACCACGACGTCCAAATGGATTAAATGCCGAGAAATTCAGCTCTTTTACCTTTTCCAAATGGTCTCCTTGTCATTTTCCCTATTAGGCTATGCTCACATATGGACAAATTGACTTTTCAATATTGCCCAACAAGCCCTTTTTGGCTAGTCTTTTCATATGTTGTTGGCCCATATGACCAAGTCTAGCATGCCACCATATTCACATCATTATCATATAAGATAGAAGACGTGAAACAAGGGGATAACATATTGACATCATCACAAATCAACATTTAGTACAATAAAACCATCTAGAAAGTGACCACAACCATAGCAGTTTGTATCTAAACACAAATCTACACATTTATTATGGAAGTTCATACCAAAACCAAGCTTAACCAACATCAAAACAGACAATTAAATTTCGACGAATCTCCGAGCATTTAGAACATCATGTAGGAACAAGTTGCGTCCACCACACATGTTCGGTTGGCGTGTGCCAATCCTTTTAACTTCAGCTGAGTTGTTTTCCACATAGATCCACTCGGTTCCAGTTGGTATTCGTCGAATTCCATGAAGGATCCTTTATCCTTCGCTACATCGTCTCGTTGCTCCCGAATCTACATTCCACACAAAGGATTGGATTCAGCCAATAATTCAGAACTTGACACATAAGCAAAGTTCTCAAATGTACAAGAGGTGTATGCCTTCTTTGGCTCACGATATCGCAAGTATAGTGACCTTTCTTGTCACAATTGTAACATTTCACCCTTGACATTTTCTTAACTTGGAGGACGTTTTCCTCTCTTGTGTTGGTTAACTCTTGATTTCTTGCAATAAGGACTTGATCCTTTGCATTCCCACATATTGAACGAATCAATACGCTTGCGCTTAGAGCTCAAAACCCTTTATGAGCTAGAACCAAGATTGCAAATATCTATTCTCGCTCACATGCCGTTAAGCGGTCCTCTACCAGCTCAAGGTGGCGCACAAAGATCCTCAAGATCTTCCATAATATGGTCAAGAGCTTCTAGTGCTTCTTGCTTTTCCAGCACATATTGAATCTTCATATTCAATATTTCACAATAGTTGCCGTTCATATCAGCAATCACGTTTTTAAATGCCGAAACCATCCATCACCAACACATCGATACATGCACGAATAATTAATGCCTATCATTTATGCATTCCTATTTACATAGACCCATCATATTAATGAATAATTTCAAGTAAGGCTTCGAAATCAAAAGGTCACTACGTTTCCAATCATCCTCCAAAAATCCTAACTTAAAACTATCATTAATATGATTGTCATATGCAAAATCAATTCTAAGAAGCTACACAAACTTCTAAAACTACCCACGACTAATTACCCACAAAGAACCAAGAATTACGTAAAGCAATAGATAATAGATATCAAATAACACAACAATGCTTTCATCTTATAATACAATCAATACATTGGTTGCTACATCAACAACTATCAGGTAGTCAAACAGTACATAATATGTCCACAAACACATTTAACAAAAAAAAAGGTAAATACAACTAACACCAAGTCAGCACACGAACTGGGAAAGATCCTCTTTTGTTCAATTTCTTGATCTTTTCCCTTGTTATAATACAATAATATTCATTTACAAAATCCATAATGATTTTCTTATATGAAGTAGCTCCGTTGACATCCCATATGCAATTCAACACATCTTGCCATTCAGGTGGAAGAGTGCTTATGAAAAATCGCACCATCTCTAACTGTGACATAGGACGACCATTACATATGACCTGTTGAATTTTCCCGTTGACTTCAAGGACGTGATCAATTAAGTCACCACTCTCCCATCGATGATCGGTCCGCCATTATCCTATCAACTTAGACAAATTTCCTTTTGTTCATTGGTCACCTGCGCGAATAGGTGTGCGCAACCTCAGGGGAGGCATTGTTCCTGCAACAAATGCAGAACAAATAAGTGATTACATATAATTCACATAGACTTAATTGAAAAAAGAAACACATTCTTTTCCTCTTTTTTTTTTTTTTTTTTTTTTTTGGTGGTCAACGGTCAACGGTCAAAGTCATGGTCAACGGTCAAGTCAACGGTCAACGGTCGTCGCCGGTCAACGCTCGTCGGTCGTCGGACCGGTCGGACCGGCCGGACCGGACGGATCGGTCGGACCGGTTGGACCGTTCGGGCGGACCGGCCGCACTTGCCGCGCGCGTGCGCGGGATGACGTCACGCAGACATCAGCGGCATGTGCCACGCGCGTGCCATCGTCAGCGGGTCGGGTCGGGTTGGTTCGCGGGTTGGGTCGCCGCCCGGCCAACCGACGTCATCGCTGATGTCATCGATGACGCGCCCACGGCATTATCGACCGTTGGGTGACGCCATGCTAACGCTCGCACGCGTGGTCCGTGGACCGGCGCGTGCCGGTTCGTTGCCGGCGGCGAGCGCGCCCACCGGTTCGCCACCGGCGCGTGTGCCACACGCGCCTGGGTGAACCAGCGCCTCCGGGTGCGTCGCGCCCACGCGCAGCGCCTTCCGGCCGCGCGTGTGGGCGCGTGCGGCGTCTCCCGGCGGCGATCGACATACCGCCAGACTCGTCTCGACGCCCCCTTTCTCCCTGTGCCATCAGATTTTGATTTTGACATACGAAAACATGTAAAAATGGCCGAAGAGCGCTCGGGTGTCGGGATTTCACGCCCCGATCCGTACGGCCAAGAATTTTTTATGAAAAATCAATCAAAAAACATCAAATTGATCGGGAAAACGTGAACTAGGGCTCTGATACCAATGTTGGGAATGATCGATCTCGAAATACCGGATACGACACTAAATCGAATCCCTAAATCAATGCGGAAGACGAAGCCCGGAAAACACGTATCACCGATCGTAAAGCACACCACGGAGTCGAGCGTGCCTTGTTAGCCACAAATTAAACACCAATGCCGAAGAAGAGGAAGAAATTCCGCCCCATTCGATCCGATGATGACTTGAATGGAAGGAAAGCGCGTCGTATGCTTACTGCCTTTTCTTTTTAGGAGAGAGAGAGCTTGAGAAGAGAAAAGACGTACGTTCTGTTCCTCAACATTGTCTTCTCTCTCTCTCCTCCCTTTTATACCTTCCCCTATCCACGGGCCCTATTCCCGTGGGCCGGGCCTTTTGGGCCCAATTTGAGCGGATGGGCCTTAAGCCCACCTCATAAATCCATCAATTGCCATGTGCACATTACGAAATAGAAAGGGTGGGGCCTTTTGGCACCCGAATTTGCTCCATGCAACAAGAAAGGCAAGTAAAACTAAGAATGTTGTCATGTGCGTCTAGAAACATATCTCTAAGCCGAGATCCGTTATTGGAAAAGTATTTAATCTCTAAGTTGTGTTATTTTTTAATACTTTTCAGAATTGGATATATGACTTGAATTTTACATACTATAAATTGAACAAATAACCTCATATAGTATGCTTACCATGTCATATTTTCGTCTCATGAAAATGGTCCAATTAGAGTATTAATCATCAATATTTTTTAAGATCTAACGTTCTTTTCTCATCCATGCATTCACATAACAATTGTTAAGTTAAATAAAAAGAAGAAGAACGTCCAAGAGCGGTAAAAACTTAAAAAGAAAAATTGGCATGGAAGGGCCCAATGCTGGGAATCTGAAGCCCAAGAGGCCGATGCTATGCCCAAGCCCAATGAATGGAGTGAGTTTAGAACTTTAGTTCTTGGGCCATGAGTGGTTCTCTCTCTCTCTCTCTCTCTCTCATTGGGAGTGAGTTTATAACTTTAGTACTTGGGCCATGAGTGGTTCTCTCTCTCTCTCTCTCTCTCTCCCTTTCTACTATGGGTATATAAAATTTTCAATCTGATTATTCCTTGAACCTTACTCTTCTAATGTAAACTTTATCATCGGCTCAAGTAACAAACAGCCCCATTAAACGAGGAGCCTTTTTTTAGCAGACCTTGACAAGGTTAATCGGTTACAAAGCCTTGCTTGATAGGTTTTATACATAAAGATTTTGTTATGAGAGGCACTGTAATGGTTAATTAGAAATGTTACCATCCTGGTATTATTGAATATTTTCTGAACCAAATTTCTAGGTAGTTTGTAGCTAAAAGGCAGCTCTTGAAGGGTTTGAACAATTCGTTCGTCTATTGTGAAATAGCATACCTATCGTAATTGACCTGATTTTCCCCGATTCTAAGTATAGATCATTTCATTGGTTGCTTGTCTAGTGATCACCTCTATTTTGAGTATATTAGATAATTACTATGACACATAAATCATGCTTTAGTAGATGACCTCAAAATAATAATAATAATAATAATAATTGATTATCATATCCAAATTTTTGGATGATGAATACACGTACCACTTCATTAACCTTATCAAAAACCCGAGAGCATACTTATGCCACAAAATTACTTATCTACGGGAATTTTGCCCATCAGCTACGCGTTATGCACGTTGCTTGATTACAAATCAAAGCATTCTTAATCAAGACTCGCGGTTTCAAGGCTACCTAATCTTTTGGGGGCGAAAGTGCTGCATTTTCTTTCCAGACAATCCTTTGGCAATGTCAACAAGCATTAATATGTCATCAATGATCCGATGCCAAAACATCTTCCCCCCGGTCGCACACATCTTTTCCTTCACGTATGTTCCAATTGAATCAGTCAGCTCCTTGGATAGAAAATTGGAAAATCAGCTTCATGTAATCTTTAGATATTCAAAAATAATAATATCCCTGATGGTAGTTTGAATGTCGATAAACTTGGGGACGCTAAGTATCCCACCTAATGCACTTTCAATTAGACTTCTCCGAAGCCCGCGTTGATTCTCAAGATCTTCCAAAGTCCAAATTCATCCCCCATGAATTCCTATTTTTCCTGAAGTCTCCTGTTCCTCCTCCTGTTTTGGAAGTCAACAAAACCATCAACCCGCAGAAAGAGTTGCCGTGCGTATAAAGGAAACCGCCATTGGAAGGAAAGACGAAAATTGAAAAGTATACGCACGACCCAACTGAGCTGTTTGTCCGTCCGTCCGTCTCCATCTCTACCTCTCTCTGTTTGTTAGAAGGCTATAATGATATATAAATAAACAGAGATACGATCTTGATGTGCTCCGCTTCACATTGGCCCACGTTGGTAAGATTTGAGGGAAAAGTCTTTGACAAAATGCAAAAAAACTTTATATATTCCAAAAAAATGCAGATAGTGTTTCATAATATATATATATATATATATATATATATATATTTGTTGTCGTATTGATAAATTGTAGTTTAAAAACATATTGGGAATCGACTTTAATTTAAATTACATTTTAAAAAATAGTATTAAGTAAAGGATTATTATTATTATTATTATTATTATTATTATTATTATTATTATTATTATTATTATTATTATTATTTTAAATCTCAAATCTCTGTCTCTCCAACTCAAGCGGTCGGCAAACCAAATTGCCTGCGAGCCACTGGATAGTGGTTGAGGCCTTCGGGTTTTTGAGGATATTTCTGCAATTACAAAAATATAGCGAGGACAAAACTAGAAGAAAAAAAGTAATTATCACTTCGAAAAATGTTCAAAACTTAAAGCACCTCCGAATTTGTCTTGAACTAAAAGCATTTGGAAATGCAATTGCATATTTCTAGAGCTATTAAAAAAAATTATCAAGTATTTATATTTGTCCAAGGGACTTTGAGAGACCAAAGCTCCTTGAGATTGGAGTTCCCAAATGTACCGGTAGGGCTATATAGTTCATATGGCCATTGTTGGATAATTGACATGTAGTGTATTTGGCAACTTAACGGATTTCAACTACACATGACTTCCATCTAACAATGGCCATGCAAATTATTGTTTTAACGAGATATTGAACCTAATGATAGTCCAGGTTTTCATTTGCAATGGAACCTTTTCTTTCAGGTGCCCGATCGGATGAATTTTTCAGCTAACTAAATCTCATGTTCGGACTAACTCCGCCTCTTTAATCCTGTCAATTCGACAGGCCCTCTAAACCGGCTCCGAAAGTCGTAAAGAACTACTTATCTCACGACTCTCTTCCTATGACATTGCACTCGAGCGGGAATGGAAAATCGGCTACCTCATGCTTTCTCGAGGCGTAAAGTTCAATCGTCCGATCACTCTTTTTAACTCGAGAGCTCATTTATGTAAAGAAACCTTGGAAAGCAGAACGGAATGCACGAGTGTACATTCGTCACGTTGATTCCTAATGCCGGGGCCAATGTCTCTGCGTTTTTGGGAGTGTCGTTTTCAAGAATTTGGTTTTTTAGGCCGTCCGTTATTTTGTTGGTGACCTATATCTCGATAGGCCCGCAGACGACAAAAAGTACAAGATCCATATTTCTAATATCATCGCACTTTAGTTGATCAGCTTATCGGCCGTTTAAGCTAACTCATGAGAAGATGGGTAGGTCTAAAACTCGATGTTTTCTTGGACTTTTCTTGTCATATATAAAATTCTTAGTCCCTTGAAAATTGAACCGTTATTTCTGACCAAAAAAAAAAAAAAAAAAAAAAGAATGTTGAACCGTTATGGTTTGGTAAACTATATTGGAAACAGAAAGCATTTAATTATATTTAGTGGACAATTCTCCCAAAGTGCTACTATTTTGGGTTGCTGTGCAACATTTTATTTTCAGTTTTCTAAATTCTCCTCAATCATAATGACGTTTGGCTACTTGGCTTACGTAGTTTTGTAGTTCTCCGTAATAGTGTGGAAGTACTCCCAGCGATTTTCGAGAATGGAGAGCATCGGTTCCTTTCTCTGCGTAGAGGGAACATGTAGAATATGCAAGGTATCTAATTCAAATTATACTAAAACTTTCCTCTGTTAATATGTCATATAAGAAATTAGGGTTCACATTTGTCGATGTTTTTTCATTTATAGATTCCCAAAATCCAACATCCGAAAGTCAAAAAGGCTGAATAAAACCCTAATTTCCACCTTTTGAATTAGTAGACTTGGCTTTAACGACTTGACTTTTTGGGGCCCTAGTTATGATTTAGTAAGATGAGAAATGAGTTTTAGTCACAGTTCTCGAATTTATCCTAATCAACTCGTTTTGATTAGAACATTGATTCTTTCTACCGCGTGAGTAATCCTTAAAGTCTATGGAAAACCCAACAATACATACTCGGAAAAGAAAGATATTGTCCAGCTGGGCTCTCTCGTTCGACGCGTGAGATGAGATAACACCGCCAGTTAATACGAATTAGGGTTTATAGTTTCAAAAGAGAGTGTGAACGGCTTGACTCGGGGATCAATTCATGCATCATTACCAGGCGAATGATCCCTCGATCAAGGCAAGTGGCCAACCCTCATCCATCGGCTGGAAAATATTTTATTTTTAGTCAACCGCTACCTAATCCATAACGAACACTTCAACTCCAAAACGCCTCTCCTTTTTTGCCAAAACCTACAGAAGAGCAAAGCCATTCTTAATTCGGAGAAGGAGATGCGTGCAACATTACTGGGCGCTTTGGACAACATTAACGAACTAAGGCAAAACTATTACATCCAGAGTCGTGCAATCTCCATATGGGGGCGCCCCAAGAAACCAAAGTGAAAAATAAAACCCTTTTTCTTTTTCGTGGTTACTTTTGACTTATTTTTCTCTGCTTTCTTGCAAGGGCTTTTGGCATGCAACATGTGGAATTATTCTATAGTGGTACGGCTGGCATCGTTATCTCCAAATTAAAAATTACAAAACAGTCGGAAGTCAGATTTGATAGCAATGCAATTTATTTTTTATTTTGGAAGTGAGGAAAATGGAGGAGAGGACCGAAGGGAACGAAAAGTCCGACTTTGAATTTTCACTAATCTCTAGAGGAAGTGAAGTTTGCAGGAAATTGACCTAGCTAAATAATTTCAGACATTTCGTGGATCCCAAATGTTTCTTGGAGAGGACCGAAGGGAACGAAAGAGTCCGACTTTGAATTTTCACTTTGAATTTTCACTAATCTCTAGAGGAAGTGAAGTTTGCAAGAAATTGACATGGCTAATTAATTTAAGAAATTTCGTGGATCCCAGATATTTCTTGGAAAATAAGTGAAATTATCTTTGCTTAATCAAGTAATTGATTCCATATAATCCGGTTGGATACACAAAAGCTTCAACTTTGGCCAAAAGTGCAGCATTCTAGACGATAGTTGCTTGGAACTATGCTTGAATAAACGAGAAAGTGACTTTAGACAAAAACAAGCGTTAAGTAGGCACGTGGTATTGGCATGGAGCCCATTTGAGTTCCTTCCGAAGTTGTCTTTTGTCAATCTCCACATCCCTTGGCTGGAAAACCCATTAGATAATTTAAGACAACACTAGGGTTATAAGGGCCTACTACGCACAAATCTGGATATCTCAAAGTGACATCGACCGTCCTTTACCAGATCTAGAAATCGCAATAGTTATTGCATACCATCCAAAAAGGGTTCGATGAAAATGCAGCCCACGGCATTAATAAGGGGAAAATTCTACGTACGCTAATGCTGGAGATCAAATCATTATCATCCGGAGGATGTTGTATTGACGCGTTCAAAGGACTTCGCTTGCTTGAAGAACCAATATTCTATGACTTTTGTCGCTTTATTTTCTATATTGTTTATTCTGGATGGCCAACTTCAAACTGTTCGATAACGAAGCTTCGGCTAACCCTACCAACGCCAACCGCAGAAGATCGATCGTCAAGGACGACGATTATTGTGTATCGACGTCGTTGTCTCTCTTGCGTAATGCGTTTGAAAGGGTTTTACATGTTCTATCCCTCCATTCTGTATATATATAGCTGCATGCATCTCGGGTTGAGGCATGCAGAGCAAGCAACACGAGCTCCTCTCCTGTGCAAGCTCTCTCTAGAACGACAGCACTTCACAACAGCAACATCAGAAAGAACGACAGCCTTCTTGCACCTTCGAATCGTTTTGTCATTCTCTGACATGGCGCGCCCCGAGTTCCTGATTTTCTGGGCTTTGGCTCTCGCGGCTTTGTCGTCCATGGCTTCGGCTGCGATCGTGGAGCACACATTTCATGTAATGCGCACGCCTTTCTGTTTTGTCAACCTTCTCTCCCTCCTCATCATGCATGTTCCACGTGTTTGATTCTTTGGTTAGATTACAAATGTTTGACGAAGCATTTGCCAAAACTTTCAGGTGCAAAATCTGACGGTGAACCGGTTGTGCCAACGGCGAGTGATCACGGCAGTCAACGGAAGCCTTCCGGGTCCGGCCATACACGTCCAGGAGGGCGACACACTTGTCGTCCACGTCTTCAACAAGTCACCTTACAACCTCACTATTCACTGGTAAAAAAGCCTTCCAAAGAAGCTTGTGTTATCGAACATTATTAATAATAATGATTAATTCCCATTCTTATTACTACAATTCGTTTGACTTTGATTAGCGATATGTACGACATCATTGTCGAACAACCTTAATTTTTCCCGCTTTTCCATCGTTTTTCCAGCTTTTCCATCGTTAGTCAAAATTACTTCTGATGTTTTCCCATGTTAAAGTCCATCGTTTAAATTCCCAATCATTTCAACATATTCATTTCATCCGAGTCATTTTAATATATTCCTTTCATCGAACAAACGACATCTTGAAACAATCGATTATAAATAAAATTGATATATCTGCAGGCATGGAATATTTCAACTATTAACTGGTTGGGCGGACGGGCCCGAATACATCACGCAGTGCCCGATCCGACCCGGAAGCAGTTACACCTACAAATTCACCATCACCGGACAGGAGGGGACTCTCTGGTGGCACGCCCATGTCCAGTGGCTCCGTGCGACGGTCCATGGAGCCCTCATCATCCGGCCCCGGGCGGGTCACAAGTACCCATTCCCCAAGCCTCACAGAGAAATTCCCATTATACTTGGTAATGCTATTGCTACCTCCTATATTTCATAATAATCACACGAGAACTAATAACCTTTGTCTTAAAAGAGAAAAATTCTAACATCCGATGCAACTGCAGGAGAGTGGTGGAATGCTAATGTCATTGACGTTGAAAACCAAGCGTTGGCAACCGGCGCCGCCCCGAACAACTCCGACGCCTATACCATCAACGGGAGGCCTGGAAATCTCTATAATTGCTCTCAAAATCGTAAGTAAATTAAATTAATACGTGTGCGTTGCCCAAATCAGGTTATATTTCTTTTAACCCATGCTTTGCTACATTTTTCAGCCAAGTTCACGTACACGTATAAGGTGCAGCAAGGGAAGACCTATCTGCTGCGCATCATCAACGCTGCACTCAATAACCAGCTCTTCTTCAAGGTCGCCGGCCACAAGATGACTGTCGTTGCGGTTGACGCCTCGTACACCAACCCGTACGTGACGGACGTTGTCCTCGTTGCCCCGGGCCAGACCACCGATGTCCTCCTCACCACCGACCAGGCCCCAGGAGCCTACTACATGGCGGCCAGCCCGTACGCCAGCGCCCCCAACGTGTCATTCGACAACACGACCACCCGGGGCATCTTCATCTACGAGAACGCCCCTTCTGCCGCCGTTTCCGCCCCGAGGATGCCGATCCTCCCGGCCTTCAACGACACCCCCACGGCCCACAAGTTCAACAGCAACCTGACTGGGCTGGTCGGCGCGCCGCACTGGTTCCCGGTGCCGCAGCACGTCGATGAGCACATGTATGTGACCGTGGGGCTGGGGCTGGCACCGTGCGGCGCGCCTGGGAACAACTCCTGCGGCGGGCCCAATGGGCAGAGGCTCTCGGCCAGCATGAACAACGCCTCCTTCCAGTTACCCACGAGGCTCTCCATCCTGCAAGCCTTCTTCTTCAACGTCCGAGGAATCTACACCGCCGATTTCCCCAACAAGCCGCCGGTGGCGTTCGACTACACGAACCAGAACAACAGCATGAACCAGGCACTCATCTTCGCGCCCAAGAAGACGAGCGTCAAGAAGGTGAAGTACAATGCCACGGTCGAGATGATACTGCAGGACACCTCGCTGATCGCCGTCGAGAACCACCCCATGCACCTCCACGGGTACAACTTCCACGTCTTGGCTCAGGGCTTCGGCAACTTCAACCCAAAGACCGACCGGAAGAAGTTCAACCTCGTGAACCCACAGATCCGGAACACCATAGGCGTCCCCGTCGGAGGGTGGGCCGTCATCCGATTCCAAGCCAACAATCCAGGTGAATTTCACGTCCCGCGCCCTCTTTAATCATGGTTTTGTGCGATCTTCTATTATAATCATAACAACCAACATGATATGTATTATATTATTACAGGTGCATGGATCATGCATTGCCATCTAGACGTCCACTTGCCGTTGGGACTGGCCACGGCGTTTGTCGTCGAAAATGGGCCAACTCCGTCGTCCACGTTGCCCCCGCCGCCGAGCGACCTGCCGACATGCTAACACGCTTCTCGAATTATTTTTATTTCGTATTTTCGCCGCAAGAATTATTGCTCTTCCTTCCCTCGATATTCTCTCATTCATTATTATGTTTGTTTGGGTTTTTAAATTCGTTTGTCATTCCTTGCAAGGCAAGAAAGAGCATGTAATAAGGACGGAGTTCCTAGTCGCACTATTGCTTTCATTCCCTTCGAAAAAAAAAAAATGTCGTTCTTGTACCAAGCGATTGGAGTTCACATTTTTCGGTTTGTAATTCAATGAAATGAAATGTTAGATTTGTTTTGTTCGTTTTCAATTCGATATTTTTTAAATTCTATAATTTTTCTAAATATATCCTCGGCGGGGCCACTCGAAATTTCCTACTCGTTGATCACGGAGGAAAATAAATTAGAAGAATTGCGATTCCGAGAGCAAGCCACTTTAATTGGACTTCATGATAACACGTGACAAAAGCCCTGATAATTTAGGGATAATGACATGAGCTAATTTTCCTTATGGGTGGTAAAACCAAGTCGAAGGTAATCGGTAATGGACGATGGGATCGAAGTGGGCCATGGAAGGCGAGATTAGGTCGCCTTCCCATTCTAGAAGAGAAGAGTGACCAAGTTTTGTTTCCGTCTGCTTCAACCCGTAAGCTAAATTCCACGAGTTAAAGATAGATTAGAAGGAAATTTCGAACTGAAAATTACATTTTCTTGATGTACTAGGTCAACCTGGGTTTCTGGATGTTGGAGACTCGTGAGGTTTGTTCTTCAATGATGTTTGAGGTCGGTTGTGGAGTTCTTGTTACGGTGACTTATGAAATGTGTATTTTATTTTTTTAAGGATTATTTTACATGATGGGCGATTAGATTATTGTATTACGGGGTTTCTTTTTAATTTAATCACGACAGGTTTTTGGTTTGTTATATACTGTTGGGGGTTCTTAAATTTTTATCGAGGTTTTTTTTTTTTTTTTGGGTCGAATTTTATCAAGGTTTTTGACACACTTTTTGTGTCAGGTATGATGGGTTTTTTTTTTTTTTTTTTTTTTTTTTTTAATATGTTTCATTACATAAGAATGCATGAAAAAAAAAAAAAGGAAGAAAAGTTCCCATTTCCGGGTTGCGCCTGGAATGGCCCGGTCTTTTTCGGTCCGAGCCAGGTCCTACGTTCCAGTGCTACCGGTGAGTTCGGTCTTAAGAAAGGTTGTCATATTGGCAAAGGTGCGGAAGGCCAAGTTAATCATGACAAAAACTGGCAGTGGACATGGAATTGTCCAATGAGACTGTTGCGCGCCTTCTTAGGAATTGTCGAGAGACAGCTTCGTTTTGGAAATGTCTCAATTGTCCCGAGTGGTGGCACACACCATCAATTTTTCTTCCACTTGGGACCAAGATTAGGAAAACACTGGAAAATCTAGACTGCTTAATTGAAAAAGAAATTAGAGAGTTTCCAAACTGAGGCCGCAACTTACATGTTGCCAACAACCGTGTCCTGAAAAAGCTCTGAACAGACCAAAAATCATTAAGCACCGAATCTTGAACACGAGTTGGACCGGAAATGCCTCTAAGGGTGCGTTTGTTTGTGTTTGTTAAAAAAATTGTTCCGGGAACAAAAACTATTTCTTGTTTCCCGGAACAAAAAACAATAGAAATACGTTTTGGTAAACTTATTTTTTTTTTGTTTCTTTAAAAATGAATAGAAACACATTTGCAAATTTTATTCTTTTTTTTTTTTTTCTTTTAATTTTAAATATTTTTTTTTTATTTTTTATTTTTTTCTTCTTTTGGCTGGTCGCCGGCCTCGCCATGGCCGGCGGCCGGCTAACGAGGGCCGGTGATGCTCGGCCTCGCCGGGAGCCCGTGACCCTCCGGCGAGGTCGCCGGCCCTCAATGGTCGGTCGTTGGCCATGGCCGAGGTCGGCGACCGGCCAAAGAAAAAAAAAAAAAAAAAAATTGTTTTTGTGTTTTTATTCTTTCAATTCTTCAAAAGTGTTTCTATAACTTTTTTGTTTCTTAACAAAAAAAACTTTTTTTGTTTCTTATTTCTGTTCTAATTTTGTTCCCGAACAAAAAAACAGAAAATCTGTTCATGAACAAAAAAAAGAAACACAACCACCCGTGGTGGCGGCGTAGTGGTTGAGTGCCGGTTTCTTTCACAAGAGGTTCAGTGTTCGAATCCCTGCATTGTCTGCTTTGTTGGAAAGGAACTCACGACTTACCCATGGAGCAAGGGTAGTGGTGACTCTACTCCCTCTAGGGTTTACTCCACCGCGTGAAGCGGCGCACGGAGGTTCCCTGGGTTATAAAAAAAAAAAAAAAAAAAAAACACAAACATGCAGGCCCTAAGTTGCTGGGCACAAGCTAAATACTGATGGTGGTGTATTTCATGTTGTAAGATAAACAACAAGTGGTGGAGGAATTATGGTGTTGGGGATTGTCAAGGACACACCACAACCAACTGAATTCAACCGACATTAAAGCATGTATACAGGGAAGCTGACGGGCATTGCGGATTCGCTCTCGGAGCAAGCAATGACAGATGCATACGGTGGCACCCTTTGGAGTCCCAGCAAACCTTGATGGCGTTCTCTCGGACAGATTTGTCCCTGTGCCAATGGAGTCGCCGCCCGATATCTTCCAGTCAAGCTTTGTCTGAGCTAGCACTGTTAACTATCTTATGGAACAAGAGTCATACTTTAGGCATGCCTCTTAGTACTGTATTTTGCTGTTTGTTTTGTGTTGTTGTTGATGCCTAGTTTCAGATAACCTCTTATGGTGTCGTAAACTTTTTAGTTTGGTGAAGATCTTTCTTATCCAAACACCTTGAGGAGGTCGGCCAATTTGTCTATTTATTTCCGTTAGATTTCAGTGTTAATGTGCAAGTGCGCACACATTTGGGGCCTTTCGGCAAAGAAGCAACAATTGTAATAGTTTTTATGATGTAGGTTACATTAATTAATATTATAATTTACTATTTTACGATATTGGTTTGATAAGATGAGATAAAATGTTTTTTAATTAGTCTAATATAGGGCTGGTTAGTATAAGTTGAGTTGAGCCTAGCCCATAATGAAATGATTTGACTGAAAACTTTATAAATAATGCTCAAGTCTCTCATCTAATCCTAACACACAATTATCCTCACATAAAAAACATTTACTAAACACTAAAGGTGAGGAGTAGTCTCATTGAACCAATGATACATAGGGCATTGGAGGAGAAGTGCTTGAGCTTTGGATTGTCATTATTCCGCATTAAGAATAATCCAAATCATGTGTATAAATCTTTTAACTTGATTCTATATGTGTTTTTAGTTCTGGTTATGGAAATTATGGGATGCACTTTTGTGGCTTACCACAATGGCACAAGGTAAAAGAATTCTTACTAGATAATTTGAGAAAACACAATTGTCTTGAAAGAATGCCAATTTTAGTATCTAAAGATCATGTTATGGTAGATGCGGAAACTATAACAAAATCGAAATTGAGAAGAATAAAAGAACACTAAATTTTATGCGGAAACCCTTGCGGGAAAAATCACAGGGTGAGAAAAAGTAACATACACTATAGAAATCAAGGATTATAAAATGTGGCTCTAAAAAGTTTAGACTCTTTATGTATCAACCTCTTATATATAGGGAATAATCAAATGCAAAGTAGGAAACCTCTTTTTAGGAAATCCTCTCTAATTGGGAAAACCATTCAATTAGGAAACCTATTAAAAATAGAAAATCTACTTAAATTAAGAAACTTTCATTTTTGGGCTCAAACTTAAGACATATATAACAATTTCCACATTGGCTCGATGTTTTAGTGAAGTTACAATTGCTTGGCTTGAATTCTGCATAAGCAACAAACAATCTTCTCCTCTTAATAGAGTAAAACTTAGTTACAACATATATTAACCAAATCCAAACAATGCTTGAATTTGGTGAAAGGCCAAGGCTTCGTTAACATATCAACTGGATTTTTTTCTGTACCAATCGTTAAGACTTTCATATAACCATCGCAAGAATGTCTCAAATAAAATGATATTGCACATTAATGTGTTTTGTCCTCTCATGATACATTTGATTGTTAGTAAGATATATAGAATTATGACTGTCGCAATGGAAAATAGTC
Organism: Eucalyptus grandis; assembly: GCF_016545825.1. NCBI lineage: Eukaryota > Viridiplantae > Streptophyta > Magnoliopsida > Myrtales > Myrtaceae > Eucalyptus > Eucalyptus grandis. The sequence goes on along the minus strand of NC_052622.1, from coordinate 39,987,937 downwards.
ACTCCATAATTCACACTAAGCTTGCTAAATAAGCCTCTTAACCATATGACCTCTTTCATTGCTTTTGCAATAGCCATATACTCTTTCTATAGTAGATAAAGCTACTATATGTTGTAAAGTAGCTTTCCAACTGATTGCACAACCTCTAATAGTAAAGATGTACCCAATCAAAGGCCTCATCTTATTAAGGTCACTAGCATAATCAGAACCAACATATCTTGTTAGAATGTTATCAGTTTTCCCAAACTCTAAACCAAAATCAAAAGTATCTTTCAAATATCTCAAAATCCACTTCACAGCTTGCTAATGAACTTTTCGTAGGCATGATAAATATCTAACCATGCTAATAGCTTGTGAAATATCGGGTCGAGTACAAATCATGGCCTCACCAACTACACTAGATTATGGAATATGTTACATATATTTTATGTCCTCTTTTATTTGTAGGCATAAATTATCTGAATCTAAAATGAGCAACAAGAGGAGTACTTACCTGTTTGGTATTTTTCATGCCAAAATAATCTGACACCTTCTCAATGTAGCTTTTTCGGAAGAGATATAATTTTTCTTTTATGATCTCGTTGAATTTCCATGCCCAGGATTTTCTTTGCTACACCAAAATCCTTCATCTTAAATTCAGCATTTATTGTTGACACCTAATTTTTGTTTTCATGTACAAAAAAAATTATTAGAAAAAGAAAAATAACAAAACAACAAAGGAAAAAGAAAAAGAAAAAGAACAAATCAACAACAAAAATGCAGCTTTTTCCCTTGTGAAGCCCGTTTCCCTTTGTATCTTTAGAACAGAGGGGTTGGAAAAGAGGAAAAAAAAAAAAGAGCTTGTGATCAACATATCATCCAACATATACTAGCCGCCGTGACCCGCCGGTCGCTTGCCGCCTCCATAAATAAAAGAGCCAATTGGAAGTTTGCGCGCTCGATATACATGGCTAGTCAAGAAGCATATTTGCTCCTCGCTACCACTGCGCCTCGGTGTCGTGCCGTTGATCCTCGCCGAGCCACCGCAATTTGTACCATAGACGAATCAAACCTTTTACACAATTGTCAAGGCAAATGCTTCAGGCCATATAGAGAAGAAGGTTAGAAGCCGGGTTTTTGGTTGCGAACCGAGTAGGGTTTGAATATTTCGGGCCGAGTTTATTAGGGTTGGGCTTGGGCTGTCTTTGCTTGTGGGCTGGTTTAGTATAGACTTGTGGGCCTGCTTTGTTTTAAAAGAGAGGAGAGAGGAATTCTTCTAGGCCTATGCTTCGGCCCACCCGGGCCGAACCCGGGTCCGGTCTCCGACTCGACCCGACCCGACCCGGTTCGCCCAAAAAGAATATTAACTTTTTTTTTTTAAAAAAAACTTCGAAAATCCAAAAAAAACATTAAATTATTAAAAATTTAAACAACTTTAAAAAAATTCAAAAAAATTTATTAAAAATATTAATAAATTAATAAAAAAAATTAAAAATTTCGAAAATCCAAAAATGATGGGGTTTGGTTAGGAATTGCTATGTATTGCCATTTTAGCGTAATTAGACCTCTATGTGCTCGTATATTGATTATGTTGCATGTTTAATTTGCAAATCTAATTATGTTTGATTGCATGTGTTTAATTTTATGGCAATTAGAATCTTGATAATTATGATGATTACTTTAATGATTGCGCACCCGCATGATCATCTCATATGTTAGTGGATAAGTATAAAATCAATTCAAACTGCTGTGAAAAATCATTTTGTTAAAATGAACAAGATTAGGTATCGAAAGGGCACTAATTGGTTAATTAGTGTAATCAAGTCCCCGAACTTAGATTCTCTGGTTGCGTAGGAAGTAAGGCACGCTCCCATGCCTCACTTGGTTTCTAGCCGACCCCAATAGGCTAATGGCGACTCATTTTGTGCAAAATTCATGAAAAATATCCCAACGACGCGGGTATGATTTTTCTTACCTTCAAATTGAAAAACTTCTTAGGTTTGTCCCTAACATTAAAGGTGTTAAATTTTTTGTTGGGAGGTATCAAGTTTTGCTCACCATGTCTTGCAAGAATGTATGGTTTATTTTTTATGTACGAAGTGTTGTTTGTTTATAAATTGTTGTGCATGTATCTTTTGCATTGCACTACACCCTAGCACACACAACCTGCCGCCGGACCTAGGCCGCATAGGATCCCTTAGGATGGTGTTGAGGTGGATACCACTCCGACTACAACCGCGTAGTACGAGTCGCCCATCTCTATCCCGAAATTTCTTTCTTCACGTCGAAGGTACCCACCCCGGTCTGCGAGCACGCGACACGGGTCGGTTCTTTGACGAAGCCGGAGTCATGGGTAACACGACCTAGCCACGAGCTTGTTGGTTCAGTCCTGTGATCCTATGGCTCCATTTTGGGCCGTATAGAGTAGAAATCGAACCACATTCCATGTGCATGTCTATGTGATTGAAAAAAAAAAGCATGAGACAAAGGTCGGCACCCATTGTAAGTATCATTTCCTTTTTTATTTGCTCATTTTGTATTGCTTTTTCATCTTGAAATTTGCGGAAATCAATTGAATGCCCTCGGTGATGCAAGCTTATGATTGAAAAATTGACAATCACTTTTGACAAGTGAGCATTTTGAATGCAAGTTCTAAACATTTTGATTTGGCCCTGTTGAACACATGGTTTTGTTTAAATTTCTATTTAGGGGCTCAAAATCATTTCGAAATTATACATTAAAACTAATGTGATTATATTGAAAAATCTAAATTGCATTTTTTATCAAATTTTCTCATTCTCACATTTTGGGACTATAACGGTGTAAAATTTTTCAAAATAGAAGTCATCATTAAAATCAAAATCAATCTTTCAAAAATCAATGACACTTTTACATACGAAACTTTTGGAATAAAAGTGGGCATTCGATTGATGGCTTTGAACCCGATGTCTTCTCTTATAATAAAATCTTGGCAAAATAAATTCAAGGACTTTCTTTTTAAAACCTATTTATCTCAGTATCATTTTCCCATTTTGACATTGTCCTATTTGCAGGTTATGGTTTGACATTCTCGTGTTGGACCACATAGAGAAGTGAATTTTAGAGTTTGAACTTTTTTTACATACAAGAGTTTCTTGTATTTTATCAATCTTTATTCTTGTTAAGAACATTTTTTCTTTTTGAGTTTTGAACATTGTTGCTTTTGTAAATCGCACTCAAATTTTTAATGATGGAATCTTTCATGAAAATCATCATTTAAAAAAAAAAAAGATAAAAAAAAAAAAAAAAACAAAAACAAAAAAAAGAGAGCAAATAAAAGTGTTTTGGGCTCACCTTCCAAAATGAATTTCAAGAAAAGTTGCTTAATGCCCTTCTTCACGTAGTCATTTTCCTGAGCTCATTGAACTCGAAAGCATGCATAAGGTTTCGATAAAATTTTCCATAACAATTCCATTCTAAGAAGTTTTGTTATTCGGAAATGCCTTAGATGCCAAAATAACCCATCGATTCTTTACATGATGAGACAAATGAAAGGAGTAGTCAAATTCCAAAAGGGCAAATTAAAAGAGACATCTTTTTGTAATGTTTCAATAAATGCGATGGAGCATTATTGAGTCATGTTCATCTTAAACAAAGAAATATTCAAATGATGAAACAAATGGGCAATATTATCCCTTCTTCCATGAGAGATACATTGGGATGTTGATCGCTCGACTTTGAAAAGGATGTATCTCGTTCCTAAACTTGATTTCTCTTTAGCATAAAAAATGACAAATCCTTTTCTTTGGTACAGGCTAGACTGAACGGAACAAAGGTTTGCCATATAAGGAGTGGGAGAACAACATTTGATTTGGAGAAAAATCTCTCATTCACCCATCAATGAAGTGTGCTGGAACAACATTGCCAAATTCATCAAAAGGATGTATCGTTCCTCATTTGAATCTAACTAAGAATGGAGATAACTTGTTTCATCTCTCCTTCTTACGCACCTTAACCATAGGAGCAACGCCTTCCACCAAGGAATCAGGAAGAAATTTGCAAGGAATTTTGTCGAGTTACAAACATCCACGAATGTGAATCCAAGAGATGTTAGTGCCCAAAAGATGAAAGCGAGATAATAATGATTCTTTCATTCCCTAAAGATTTTTGAAACATATTCTTTAACATTCTTTACAGTTACTCATCAAAAGTAACATCTTTTCTCAAATAATTTTTATTTTATTATTAATTTTTTTAAGTAAAAAAAAGAAAAAAAGAATTTTCATTAAAAAAAAAAAGAACCTAACCAAGAAAAAAATGAAATGAATAATTGAGAAAAAAATTACAAACTTTTGAGCATCCTTTTTATCCCAAATTGTTTTCTAATTATTCATTTTGAATCATTCATTGAACATATGCAAATGCCAAACAAGAAGTGCTTAAGATGAAGAAAGGCAAGCCCATTTCAAACACGTCCTTTAAACACTTTTGAAAGTGAAGAAGAATTCTCTTAGGAAAAGATTCATTCGCGTTGAGCACAAAAATCGAAATGACAAAAGCGTTTCATTCATCAATCCCAAGTACCAAGCTGACATCTTGTTACCCTTTTGAGCCGAATAAAGATGATCCTTCAAAGTACTTGAGAATGACCCTACATTAGGGCAACATAGGAGGTTATGGTGCGTTGTAAAGCGAAAGGTTGAGAAAGATTCTATTAACCAAGCATCAATCTTCCGCTGATAGTTTCAAATGAATTCTCATTAGAACTCCTTGCCTAAACCCAAAGTGAAGAAGGCATTTTTCTACCCAAAGGTATCCATTGCTTTAACCAATTTGGGCCTGATTATTCATTTCTAAACCATCCCCTTCCGTGGGGTTCAAGGCATGATAAAATACAATGATACACGAGAAAATGTGAAAAGCTTCATAAAAGCTTTTGTTCAAAAGCAAATTTAAAACTAGGGGCATGAAAAAGCAAAGTGTGCTGGTAAAAGCAAGGCCAATGCCCGTTAAGAAAAAAAAAAAAAGCCAAAAGTTGCATCTTATGTGAAAAAAATTATCAAGGTCCAAGTGCTTGTGCAAAAAAAAAAAAAAAAAAAAAAAAATCATCACAAGAGCAAAGGACATTAGAGAAAGGAGCAAAGCTCCCATGCATAAAAGATTAGTTAAGGGACTTTCGAGATGCGTTGTATTTCAAAAGCCAAATGATTTGGAAATGTCCATTATCTGATGTCATGATGATCAACTCTTAAAAACCCTCTTGAAAATTTTAAGCTTAATCATTTTATTTGGTTTGAGTGAAAATGAGAATACCACCAATAAGCTTTGTCTCATCTTCCAAGCTCTCGACTTGTAAAGCCGATGAAGATAGTGACAAATGTTCCTTTGTTGGCCTCAAAGCAATAGTGTTTTCAAAAGACCTTTTTGATTGATTAGATTGTGCTCATTGCAAATTTAAATATAATAAAAATGGGATCAAGTAGCCATTTTATTGAGAGTGCTTTTAAGAAGCTCTAGTTTGGCATTTTGGAAAATAAATGATATATCCATGAGCAAGATGACAATTTTGCGTCAAATCATTTTTTCTAAAGAAAACTTCAATTATTATGACATCTCTAATGACATTTGCTCAAGTTTGAGGTGGGTTTAGCTGGTGCTTCCATAAAAAAAGGTTCATGGTCAGCCTTAAACCATAAGAAACCTTAAACCATGTCATTTCCAAGATTGGTGGGTTCCCGTAAACCACGCTTGTCCGCCTCCAGTCCGAAACCCGTTCGTAGGCCTTTCAAAATCGTTTTTACACGATGAGACTTTAGTCTTCCTCACTTTTTATGGTTTGTATCCTTCAAAGATCAAAGTCTTCCTCACTTTTAAATATGACCCGGAGAGCCTTGATCCAATGCCTTTTCTTATGACCCGGAGAGCCTTGTATCCTGGAGTCTTCCTTCTTATGACCCGGAGAGCCTTGTATGAGTCTTCCTCATTTCTTATGACCCGAAGAGCCTTGTATCTTCTTCCTTCTTCTTATGAAATTGATCATTTTCTATTTTCCAAAGTCTTCCTTCTTCTTATGACCCGGCACAATCTTCTCATAGAAATTGTATCCTTGAGTCTACATCACTTCTTAGTTTTTCAATTTTCTAACTACCTTGTACAATTTCTTATGACCCGGCTTTGTATCTCTTTCTCACTTTCTTATGACCCTACATCCTCCAAAAGCTTTGTATCATGGAGTCTTCCTTTCTTATGACCTGGAGAGCCTTGTATCCTGGAGTCTTCCTCATTTTCCAAAGGCACAATGCTCATAGAAATCCAGTTTTTCAATTTTCTAACTACACAAAAGCAAAACATCCCTCCATAAAAATATATAAGCAAAATCCACTATAAAAATCAAGGATTACAAAAGGTGGCTCTAAAAAGCTTAGACTCTTTCGGTCTCAACTTCTTATATATAAGCAAGGATCAAATCAAAAAGTAGGAAATCTTCTTCATATAGAAAAACCATTCAATTAGGAAATCTATTCAAAATAAAAAAACTTATTTGAATAAGGAAATTTTTATTTTCGGGTTCAAACTTGAGACATATCTAATGGATCACAACAAACATGGTCTTTAATTCAGCAAAACGCCCTAAAGCAGCCATTGTCGGGCCCACGTTGCATGGGAAACAAGTAAGAATATATATAAATAACTACAAAAGGAACATATGCTCAAGAAAAGGCTGAAATCAACATGAAATAGGAAATCCATGTTATGATCAGTTCATGTTCATTTCAAAATACTTCAATCGGTATGTGCAAGAGATATGTCAATTTGGCAATCCTAGTCCAAGTTGGACTTCCCTTCTTTTTTATTATTTATTTATTTCCTCTCTTTGTCAAGGAAGTTGCCGTGTGCATCCAAAATCCAAGCAGGAATATTCAAACCAGGCAAATCCAATACAGAAACAATATCTGCATTATTTGGTTTTCAACTTTCACATACCAAGTTATTTAATTCGGATCGATTTATTTAATAGGCTCAAACTGGAGACATAATTTCAATAGGTTGACTGTTGGATCAATTTCATGTATCATTACCATGCAAATGATCTCTCGATCAAGGCAAGTGGCCAACCCTCATCCATCGGCTGGAATTTTATTTTTTTAAGTCAACCGCTACCTAATCCATAACGAACACTTCAACTCCAAAACGCCTCTCCTTTTTTTTTTTTTTTTTCAAGACCTAGGAAAGAGCAAAGCCATTCTTAATTCGGAAAAGGAGATCCGTGCAACATTACTGGGCGCTTTGGACAGCATTAACGAACTAAGGCAAAACTATTACATCCAGAGTCGTGCATCCTCCACATGGGCGCGCCCCAAGAAACCAAAGTAAATATTAAATAAAATACTTTTTTTTTTTTTTGGGGGTTACTTTTGACTTATTTTTCTCCACTTTCTTGCAAGGGCTCTTGGCATGCAACATGTGGAATGATTCTATCATGGTAGGGCTGCATCATTGTCTCCAACTTAAAAATTGCAAAAATAGTTGGAAGTCAGATTTGATAGTAATGCAATATATTTTTTTATTTTGGAAGTGAGAAAAAATGGAGGGGAGGACCAAAGGGAACAAAGAGTCCAACTTTGAATTTTCACTCATCCCTAGAGGAAGTGAAGTTGGCAAGAAATTGACTCGGCTAATTATGTTTCTTGGATCCCAGCTGTTTCTTGGAAAATAAGTGAAATTATCTTTACTTCAATTATGTCATCGATTCATTATAATCCGGTTGGATAAACAAAAGCTTCAACTTTGGCCGAAAGGGTAGCAATTCTAGACGATGGTCGTCTGGAATTATGCTTGAATAAACGAGAAAGGTGACTTTTGACAAAATAAGCGTTAAATGGGGACGTGGTATTGGCATGGAGCCCATTTGAGTTCCTTCCCAAGTTGTCTTTTGTCAATCTCCACGTCCCTCGGTTGGACAAACCATTAGATAATTTAAGCCAAAAAGGGCCTACTACGCATAAAATAGCGTCCGGATTTCTCAAAGTGACATCGACCTTCCTTCATCAGATCTAGAAATCGCGATGGTAATTGCATACCATCCCAAAAGGGATCGATGAAAATGCAACCCACGGCATTAATAAGGCAAAAATTCCACGGACGTTAGTGTTGGAGATCAAATCATTATCATCCGGGAGGATGCGGCATTGACGTTTTCAAAGGACTTCGCTTGATTGAAGAACCGAGATGCTGAGACTTTTGTCGCTTTATTTTCTTTTTTGTGTATTCTGGATGGCCAACTTTTTCTTTTTCTTTTTGAGGGCATCTGGATGGCCAACTTCAAACTGTTAGATAACGAAGCTTCGGCTAACCCTACCAACGCCAACCCCGGAGGATCGATCGTCAAGGACGACGATTATTGTATATCAGCATCGTTTTCTCTCTTACGTAATGGCTTTGAAAGGGTTTCACAAGTTCTCTCTCTCCGTTCTGTATATATATAGCTGCATGCATCTCGGGTTGAGGCATGCAGAGCAGGCAACACGAGCTCCAATCCTGTGCAAGCTCTCTCTAGAACGACAGCACTTCACAACAGCAACATTAGAAAGGACGACCTTTTCTTGTTGCTGGAATCGCCTTCTTGCACCTTCGAATCGTTTTTCATTCTCCGACATGGCGCGCCCCGAGTCCCTGATATTCTGGGCTTTGGCTCTCGCGGCTTTGTCTTCCATGGCTTCGGCTGCGATCGTGGAGCACACATTTCATGTAATGCGCACGCCATTATGTTTTGTCAGCCTTCTCTCCCTCCTCATCATGCATGTTCCACGTGTTTGATTCTTTGGTTAGATTACAAATGTTTGACGAAGCATTTGCCAAAACTTTCAGGTGCAAAATCTGACGGTGAACCGGTTGTGCCAACGGCGAGTGATCACGGCAGTCAACGGAAGCCTTCCGGGTCCGGCCATACACGTCCAGGAGGGCGACACACTTGTCGTCCACGTCTTCAACAAGTCACCTTACAACCTCACTATTCACTGGTAAAAAGCCTTCCAAAGAAGCTTGTGTTATCGAACATTATTAATAATAATGATTAATTCCCATTCTTATTACTACAATTCGTTTGACTTTGATTAGCGATATGCATGACAGCATTTTCAAACAATTTTAATTTTTCCAGTTTTTCCATTGTTAGTCAAAATCACTTTGACGTTTTCCTAGGTTAAAAGTCCACCGTTTTAAATTTTCTTCAAATGACTTCTTTCATCCAACAAATGGCTTCTTGAATCAATCAATGATAAATAAAATTGATATATCTACAGGCATGGAATATTTCAATTACTGAGTGGTTGGGCAGACGGACCCGAATACATTACACAATGCCCGATCCGACCCGGAAGCAGCTACACCTATAAATTCACCATCACCGGACAGGAGGGGACTCTCTGGTGGCACGCCCATGTCCAGTGGCTCCGCGCGACAGTCCATGGAGCCCTCATCATCCGGCCCCGGGCGGGTCACAAGTACCCGTTCCCCAAGCCCCACAGAGAAATTCCCATTATACTTGGTAATGCTATTGCTACCTCCTATATTTCATAATAATCACACGAGAACTAATAACCTTTGTCTTCAAAGGGAAAAATTCTAACATCCGATTCAACCGCAGGAGAGTGGTGGAATGCTAACGTCATTGACGTCGAAAACCAAGCGCTGGCAACTGGCGCCGCCCCGAACAACTCTGACGCCTATACCATCAACGGGAGGCCCGGAAATCTCTATAATTGCTCTCAAAATCGTAAGCAAATTAAATTGATACGTGCGCATTTCCCACATTGAGTTCATATTTCTTTTAAACTATGCTTTGTTGCATTTTTCAGCCAAGTTCACGTACACGTATAAGGTGCAGCAAGGGAAGACCTATCTGCTGCGCATCATCAACGCTGCGCTCAATAACCAGCTCTTCTTCAAGGTCGCCGGCCACAAGATGACCGTCGTTGCGGTCGACGCCTCGTACACCAACCCGTACGTGACGGACGTCGTCCTCGTTGCCCCGGGCCAGACCACCGACGTCCTCCTCACCACCGACCAGGCCTCAGGGGCCTACTACATGGCGGCCAGCCCATACGCCAGCGCCCCCAACGTGTCGTTCGACAACACGACCACCCGGGGCATCTTCATCTACGAGAATGCCCCTTCCGCCGCAGTTTCTGCCCCGAGGATGCCGGCCCTCCCAGCCTTCAACGACACCCCCACGGCCCACAAGTTCAACAGCAACCTGACCAGCCTGGTCGGCGGGCCACACTGGATCCCGGTGCCACGGCACATCGACGAGCACATGTACGTGACCGTGGGGCTGGGGCTGGCACCGTGCGGTGCGCCCGGGAACAACTCCTGCGGCGGGCCCAACGGGCAGAGGCTCTCGGCCAGCATGAACAACGCCTCCTTCCAGTTACCCACGAGGCTCTCCATCCTGCAAGCCTTCTTCTTCAACGTCCGAGGAATCTACACCACCGATTTCCCCAACAAGCCGCCGGTGGCGTTCGACTACACGAACCAGAACAACAGCATGAACCAGGCACTCATCTTCGCGCCCAAGAAGACGAGCGTCAAGAAGGTGAAGTACAACGCCACGGTCGAGATGGTACTGCAGGACACCTCGTTCATCGCCGTCGAGAACCACCCCATGCACCTCCACGGGTACAACTTCCACGTCTTGGCTCAGGGCTTCGGCAACTTCAACCCAAAGACCGACCGGAAGAAGTTCAACCTCGTGAACCCACAGATCCGGAACACCATAGGCGTCCCCGTCGGAGGGTGGGCCGCCATCCGATTCCAAGCCAACAATCCAGGTGAATTTCACGCCCCGCGCCCTCTTTAATCATGGTTTTGTGCGATTTTCTTTAGCAAATTATAATCATAGCAATCAACATGGTATGTATTATATTATTACAGGTGCATGGATCATGCATTGCCATCTAGACGTCCACTTGCCGTTGGGCCTGGCCACGGCGTTTGTCGTCGAAAATGGGCCAACTCCGTCGTCCACGTTGCCCCCGCCGCCGAGCGACCTGCCGACATGCTAACCCGCTTCTCGAATTATTTTTTATTTGGTATTTTCGCCGCAAGAATTATTGCTCTTTCCCCCATTCACTATTCTCTCTTTCATTATTTTGTTTGTTTGGGTTTTTAATTCGTTTGCCATTCCTTCCGAGGCAAGAAAGAGCTTGTAGCAAGGACGGAATTCCTAGTCGCACTATTGCTTTCATTCCCTTAAAAAAAAAGTCATTCTTGTATCGCGTGATTGGAGTTCACATCTTTTGGTCTGTAATCCAATGAAATGAAATGATAGATTTGTTTCGTTCAATTTCAATTCGAGAGTTTTTCAATTCTGTGGTTTCTCTAAAAATATTCTTGGCGGGGCCACACGAAATTTCGTACTCGTTGCTGGCGGAGAAAAATAAATCAGAAAAATTGCGATTCCCAGAGCAAGCTACTTTGACTGGACTTCATGGTAACATGTGACAAAAGCCCTGATGATTTAGGGATAATGACATGAGCTAATTTTCCTTATGGGTGGTAAAACCAAGTCGAAGGTAATTGGTAATGGACGATGGGATAGAAGTTGGCCACGGAAGGCAAGATTAGGTCGCCTTCCCATTCTAGAAGAGAAGAATGACCAAGTTTTGTTTCTGTCTGCTTCAACGCCTAAGCTAAATTCCACGAGTCAAAGATAGATTAGGAGGAAATTTCGAACGGAAAATTACATCTTCTTGATGTACTAGGTCAACCCGGGTTTCTGGATGTTGCAGACTCGTGAGGGTTGTTCTTCAATGATATTTGAGGTTGGTTGTGGAGTTCTTGTTACGGTGACTTATGAAATGTGTTTTATTTTTATTTTTTTTAAGGATTATTTTACCTGATGGACGATTAGATTATTGTATTACAGGGTTTCTTTTTTAATTTAATCACAACAGGTTTTTGGTTTGTTATGATACTGTTGTGGGTTCTTAAATTTTTATCAAGTTTTTTTTTTGGTTGAATTTTATCGAGGTTTTCGTCACACGTTTTGTCAGGTTTACATGATGGGTTTTTTTATATATGTTTCATTGCATGAGAATGTAAAAAAAAAAAAAAAAAAAAAAATCAAAAAAGTTCCCATTTCCGGGTCAGACCCGAAATGGCCCGGTCTTTTTGGGTCCGGGCCAGGTCGGATCCCTAGATTCTAGCGCTACTGGTGAGTTCTGTCTTAAGAAAGGTTGTCATATTGCCAAAGGTGTGGGAGGCCAAGTTAGTCATGACAAAAACTGGCAGTGGACATGGAATTGTCTAACGAGACTGTTGTGCGTCTTCTCAGGAATTGTCGAGAGACAGCTTCGTTTTGGAAATGTCTCGATTGTCCCGAGTGTTGGCACTCACCATCTGCTTTTCTTCCACTCGGAACTAAGATTAGGGAAACCAATAGAAAATCTAGACTGCTTAATTGAAAAAGAAATTAGAGAGTTTCCAAACTGAGGCGAGAACTTACATGTTTCCGACAACCGTGTCTTGAAAAAGCTGCTGAACAGACCAAAATCATTAAGCACCTAGTCTTCGACACAAGTTGGACTGGAAAGGCCTCTGGGTCGCTGGGCACAAGCTAAATACTGATGGTGGTTTATTCCATGTTGTAAGATAAACAACAGGCGGTGGAGGAATTATTGCTTTCATTCCCTTCAAAAAAAAAAAAAAATCGTTCTAGTATCGAGTGATTGGAGTTCACGTTCTTTGGTTTGTAATCCAATGAAATGAAATGATAGATTTGTTTTGTTCAATTTTAAATTGAGATTTTCTTCAATTCTATGGTTTCTCTAAAAATATTTTCGATGGGGCTGCTCGAATTTCATACTCATTGATGGTGGAGAAAAATCAATCAGAAAAATTGCAATTCTGAGAACAATCTACTTTGATTGGACTTCAGGGTAACATGTGACAAAAGCCCTGATGATTTAGTGATAATGACATAAGCTAATTTTCCTTATGGGTGGTAAAACCAAGTCGAAGGTAATTGGTAATGGACGATGGGATAGAAGTTGGCCATGGAAGGCAAGATTAGGTCGCCTTCCTACTCTAGAAGAGAACAATGACCGAGTTTTGTTTGTCTGCTTCAACGCGTGAGGTAAATTCCACGAGTTAAAGATAGATTAGGAGGAAATTTCGAACGGAAAATTACATTTTCTTGATGTACTAGGTTAATCTGGGCTTCTGGATGTTGGAGACTTGTGAGGCTTGTTCTTCAATGATGTTTATGGTCGGTCGTGCAGTTCTCGTTACGGTGACTTATGAAACGTCTTTTTCTTTTCAGGATTATTTTACATGATGGACGATTAGATTATTGTATTACGGGTCTTTTTTAATTATATCATAACAGGTTTTTGGTTTGTTATTATTCTGTTTTAGGTTTTTAACTTTTTATCAAGGTTTTTGACATACATTTTATGCCAGGTTTATATGTGTTTCACCGGTTTTGGATCCCACAACAAAATATCTTTCATCAAGTGTTATATTTTAGCTTTTATATAAGGAGACTCGAGTTTTGTATTAATTTTGGACAGAGAGGGTCAAATGCAAATGAGACTACACACGTTATAATCTCGAATTCAAATAAATCACCGACTTAACACGAGCTTAATATCAATGATAATCAATGTTGAAACCTAATTAGTGACATCATCTAAACTTACTTTAATGTAATAATGAAAACCCATTAAAAGTAAAGTAGTTTACACAATATCGAAGGTACTTCAACAACAATGGATAACAAGATGCTTAAAAAGCACTACTTTTTAGTAAGTCGAGGGCACGGCGTCGGAATCTAATTAACAACTCTAAACAACAAGAACAATGCTTAGTAAACAATGATCATAGATGGATATAAGGGACACAATCTCGTAATCTAACCAACAACGCTAGACAGTGATAACAACACACGGTGCACACTTCTCTCAGATGCATATGAGGACACAATGTCGAAATCTAATCAACGACACTGGACAAAGGCAATACCTAATGAACATTGTTCCTAGATGAGGATAAGGACATAACGTCGAAATCTAAGGGTTAGCACTGGAATCTAACCGATAGCACTGCCTAGGATGTAGACACTTGCCAAAATTGAATTTACGATGAGAATCTTAAGCTATAGCTAGTCTAAACTTAGTAAGGATAAAGGCAAGATAAAATAATTTTGTGTATTGTTCGGGGGGCCATTTGTTGGATTGCTTGTGGTATTTATAGGCCAATTTGGTAATTGTCAATGGTCGGTTACCTCTTCCTCAAGAGTCACTCCACATTCCATGTTGAACCACCTTATCCATATTTAGTTTCTGACTTATTCAACAATATTCTCATGGCTTGTTCAACAAGTATTAAACGCTCCTCTTGAATTTGGCACCATTTTAACTGTTCCCGCCTATTTACACCGTCAATGTTGTATCTTCATCAGTGATCCTTGGCCTCGACATATGGCAACTAGTTGCTTCATCATGGAATTATATGTCTTTGTATGTTTGTCAAAATTCAGCTCATGGTCTCTCAAAATCCTTAATTATCCTTCCTTTTATGACTACTTATGGGCTGGACCGATGTAAATTATGGCCCATATATGGTCATGGCGATGATTTTTAGAATTTTCCATCCCTCATAACCAGCACGTGCTTGTAGGAGTATTTTTGGGTGTCAACTACATGATGAAATTTTGATATATGATTTATTACATGAGAAAAAAAAAATTCCATTTCCGGGTCAAGCCCGGAATGCCCTGGTCTTTTTCGGTCTGGGCCCAAGCCTCGGACGGGGTCGGGCTCCCTAGATTTTTGCGCAACCGGTGAGTTCTGTCTTAAGAAAGGTTGTCATGTTGCCAAAGGTGCGGAAGGCGTACTCATGGCAAAAACTGGCGGTGGACATGGAATTGTCCAATGAGACTGTCGTGAGCCTTCTTAGGAATTGTCGAGAGACAGCTTCGTTTTGGAAATGTCTCGATTGTCCCAAGTGTTGGCACTTAGCAGTAGCTTTTCTTCCACTTGGGACTATGATTAGGGAAAACACCAGAAAATCTAGACTGCTTGGTTAAAAAAGGAGAGAGAGTTTCCAAACTGAAACCAGAACTACATGTTTCCGACAACCGAGTCTTGAAAAAGCAAGGAGTCCTGAACACAAGTTGGATTGGAAAGGCCTGAGTCGCTGGGCACAAGCTAAATACTGACTGATGGTGGCGCATTCCACGTTGTAAGATAAACAACAGGCAGAGGACGAATTATCGTATCAGGGATCGTCAAGGACACACCTCAACCAGCTGGATCCAACTGACATCAAAGCATGCATAAGGGGAAGCCGACAGAATTGCGGATTTGCTTGCGGAGCAAGCAGGTACAGATGCAAACGGTGTCCCCCTTTGGTTCCCCAACAAGACCTTTATGGCGTTCTCCCAGACAGATTTGTCCCTGTGCCAATGGAGTCCCCACCCGATATCTTCCAGGCAAGCTTTGTCCGAGCGAGCACTGCTAACCACCCCATGGAACGAGAGTCATACCTTAGACATGCCTCTTAGTACTGTATTTTGCTGTTTGTTTGGTGTTGCTGTTGATGCCTAGTTTTGGGTATTCTCTTATGGTGCCGTAAACTTTATAGTTCGGCTCAACGAAGATCGTTCTTATCCATACAGCTTGAGGAGGTCGGCAAAGCCAACCTGTTTGTTTATTTCTGTTAGATTTCGGTGTTAACGTGCAAGTGCGCGCATGTTTGCGGGCCTTTCGGCGAAGGAGCAACAATGGCACAAGGTCAAAGAATTCTCACTAGATAATTCGAGAAAACGCCATTGTCTTGAAAGAATGCCATTCTCAGTCTCTAAAGATCACAACAAGCATGGTGTTTAATTCAAGAAAACGCCCTAAAGCAGCCATTGTCGGGCACGCGTCGCATGGGAAACAACCTAACCATGCTCTGTTCTCCACGATAAATTTCGTATAAATGGTTGCGCACTCAGGATCCAAAATGGACCGGATCGCAAAGAATCAAATCACAGAGAAAGAGCTCAGAAAAAAATGAATTTTATTATGAATTAGAGAAATCGGAACAATCCCAAAAGCACTCCTCAGTTGCGAGTATAGAATCCTCGCCAAATCTGGAAGCGAAATAAAATGATAACAACATAGTAAATATCCCGTCCCTCTTTGCCTATATATATCTGTATTTATTATTCCTCCTTCAACATGTAATCACCAGAGCCAAAACCCAAAATAAAACCAAAACGCGTGTGAACGAATTGAATATGTCTCTCTCGTCGGTCATCACAGGGAATCGGGAGATGGGGCCATGGCGAAGAGCGTGGACGACTGGGCCGATGCGGGGCCGGGGGCTGCTCCAGAGCTCAAGAGCTCGATCATGGTGCGGTGAGGGTTCGCGCGTTGCGCATCGCAGAGATCCGGCAAGTACACCCCTGCAAGAGTTCATGCAAGCAAAGCCATAATCAGATAAACGTCTGATATAATTTGTCAAACAATGATCATGTCTGAACTCAAGTGTCGGGTTAGATATCTTCTCAAACTCGGGAGGTGAATCGTTGCATTCAAACGAAAGACGACGCTTGAGTCTTAAGGTAAATTGAAGACGACATTTCATCTCCCAAATTGAGAAACTGAAAAACTTTAGATATTTAATATTTTCAAAAGTCAATCCAAATGCGACAGCTCTTTTCCAAGCGAGAGAGAGAAGGAAAAAATCCCTTGAGTAGAGAAGAAGGAAAGTATATGACGCATCAAAGGTGACGCTGATCAATCAGACCTAATATTACCGCCCTAACCAAGAAATGTCGCTAGAATTCGTGAAGTTCCAGCAATGTCTAGATAAACACGTGTAGTCGTTTACCTTCTCCGGCGGCCAGGTTGAAGTAGAGGTCGACGATGTTGGGGCAGTTCTGGAAGCACTGGGGAGCGCAGAGCCTGGAGGTGAATTGCGGGTCCATGAGGGAGTCGGACGAGATCCCGACTGATCTCCGGTCGACCCCGCAGGCTTGGACGCACTCGTCGCCCTCGACGTACCCGGCCATCCTCTCCACCACCACCTCCGACGTCCTGCACTGGTACTCTACCTCGCCACCTGCCGACGTGAGGGTCTCCAGCAAGCACCGCTTCCCGGAGGACGCGATGGCGAACGCGCACATGTCATTGGGTATCTCCTCGCATGTGATCTCAGCTACATCGCAGCGCAAAGGAGATCATCAAGAAACGCCAACGCGAGGAGGGAAAAAAAAATAAAAAACAAGAAGAGAAACGAGCGATGTAGATGCATGGGATGGAGATCGTACCTAGAGCTGCATGGAGGAGGAGAGAGGAGACGAAGAGGAGGAGAGGCAGCTTGGTAGGGACGGCCATGGATGGAACGCTCTGTTGATCCCTGCGTTGAGGTCGAGAAGAATCAAAGGAATGAGATGAGGCGTTGGTTTCTGTTGGTTTTTGTTCTTTTTTCGGTGGGTGCGGAGGTTGAGAGAGAGAGGGAGGAGATTGTGGATGTATTGAGAGATAAACAGAGAGATGACCCTACGAAGTAAACGATGGTTCGATGCTGACTATTTATAGAGAGAGAGAGAGAGGACTTGGATTTTGCTTTGCCGGCTCGAGGTTCTTTTCGTGCGTTCGTTGTCTCCTCCACCATCGATGGGAATGCGTCAAAGCCACTAGCCCTCTTTTTGCTATTTTCTTATGGATTTTGGCGCGTTTGGAAGGAGGGGGGGTTGATGTTTTACCAGCTGGTGGACTGTCACGACTCCCGCCATCTTCTGGCGGAATTCCCCACAAATCGTGACATACTTCTTGGCATTTTTTAAATGCGAAACGATTTCGGAGTCTTTCCCAAAGGATACGTGCTCGCTTGTTTCATGCCGACGTGCCTCGGCGTTTGGTTTTTGAAGTTTCAACTTCACCTAAAGCCTCTCTCTCTCTCTCTCTCTCTCTCTCTCTCTCTCTCTCTCTCGATACTTCGCCGTGTATGGTCAGAAAGTGGGATCCGATTTTTTCTTGAAATAGGTCATGGTTGATCTTTGTCAATGTCTACTTATTCATCATACCAAAAAATCTAATCGTAGATCTCTTGATACAATGATCCTGCTTGGATTTATCCAGCTCAATGCGCACTTTGGACGCGTCTAAGCAAAGAGCAGATACTCTCCGGCTCATTGGCTCACCTGCTTAGCCCCGATCAAGCCCGACCATGCCCCAATCGTCTTATCAAGAAAACCCCATCTTTTCATGTTTATGAGCAGGTATGGATAAGGACTTTTAGGCACAGCACATCCATCGATTTGGTCTGTCTAAAAAGTGATCACTCATAAACTCGATTTTATTTCCACATGCCAAGGGAAACATCTAGTAGTTCATGTTAGCTTATCAATATAGTAATTGATTCGAATTTGTATTACATATTTTTTTTTTTTAAATAGTCGTACAATAAAATTTATAAATAAGCTTATGTACTCTTAATCAAGATGTATCAGAATGTTTGCAAATTTCATATTTTTCTCTTCCGCGTATTATTTTCTTAATTATGGTTTCGACCGGATTTATAGAACACCTCGAATTCTTCGCCCGCCTACGTAAACTTGCCAAGGAAAAATCCAAAAATGAGAAACGTCAAATGTTTAGACGCGTTGTATACTGTAATGATATATGCAATCTTCACCAGGACAGGGCTAAGATTCCTAATTTTCAATTCCGGAAATTCCCGAGATTCGTCAGTTATGGCGTCTGTAGAGTCCGAGGCGTGAAGGAAACACGAAGGGACGGAGGAAGACGTGTGCACGAACGCTTCGGAAGTTGACCGGTCAAGTCGGTTCCGATTACCGAGTCACGGCTGCCGCCGCGGGTTGGTTGGTTGGTTGGTTACCGTGTGAACATCGACGGGATCAGCTTGTCGGCGAAACGCGTCTACACGATCAAATCGATGTTCTAGAGACAAGATCAATGCAGCCTGTATTAAAACCGATTTATCATTTTAGTCGAGCATTCATCCAACGTCTATTGCGTCACTTTAAATTACCAATTCCTGTAAATGAACCTTGGAGACATTTGAAATGTTGTTTCATTAATCAACATTGGAGTTTCATACCGTGGTTGCACAAAGAAACTCCGTCTTGATGAATGTTTCTTGCGACATGATCAATTCTGTGAATTTTGTTTTTTCTTTCTTTCTTTCTTCTAGGGATAAGTTACTAACCCTTGACAAAATAGCTTTTATATTTGCACAACCTAATTCAATCGCGTTTCCGATTAGACTCTAACATGACGGTGCAGCTCTGTAATCTACTTTGAATATCGAAGCGTTCATATTCAAATACAATTTAAGCTCGATTGCTGCATTTCGTCATCTCTTATAAAATGAAAATGAAAGCCAATGTTTTTTCTTTCTTTTTCTAAATCTCAAAAGTCGGAGTAGTTAGTCAGAGCATTTAGGGATTTTCGGTTCAGCAAATTAAAGATAGCTCGTTCGAATCTCATCAACTCTACATTCAATTTGCTCTATGGTGGAACTATCTGTATAAACCCTAAAAAAGCTCAGATTCAACCCATTCAAGAGAGGTTTGTTGGATATTTCATGGGCTTTTAGCCAATTCAACGTATATACTAAGAGATGGCCGAAGTACCACAGATAAAAGCATCGGAACTTTTCCAAACCAACCAGTATTGGTTTGGGAAAGATTGTCGGGTTGGTGAAAGATTGTTGATGAGAAGTAGATGTTGACAGAGTCAATAAGAAATGGTCCGACTACTTTGAATAAACGAAAAAACCAGGGTCGAACCTGCCTATGTAAAATTAAATAAATACGTACAAAAATAGGTTGACATTTATTTTAGGTAAAGAAAATGATAGATTCAAATTGAACGCTCAGATATTGAATATGTCATTCCCTTATAGAAATATGCATGACAAGAATAGTTCTAAAATAAAAATCAAGTGAGTATATAATATCCCTGAGATTGCGTATTTGATGGAGCATGAACATTCGTCGAATGGCTTTGACGTGTCAGGGGTGTTCAACATGGATCCGATCAAATCAACTCAAAATCATTTATTAGTTTATCGATTTAGTTTTGGGGCGGATTAATTCTCCTTTGCTTATCGAGCAATTCGATTCGGTTCGGTTGGGTTTACGTCGAAGACGCAACATCCAGACGTAGGATGGGAACTGGCCCCTTGGTCGCGGTCATGGAACCCCTCTTATGACGTGAGAGGCCATGGTTGATGGACTTCAGATGGGCTTAAAGCCCATCGATCCATGACGTTTCTATTCCTAGGCCCAGAGAATCACCAGTGCTATCACGTAAAGACGGAGGTCCGGGGTTGGGCTGAGTTGAAATGATTTCATCCATGTAGTCTCATTTTAACTTATTTTCATGCAATGCAAATTTTACAACCTGCACCAGACACAATGGATTCCCAAACCAATTATTGACCTAACACATACCCAAATTCTATTGAATATGACTAACCTATAGCAACTCCGCCTATTATATATAGGTTAAGAAATGGATTTATGATTATTTTGATAGATCTAATCAACCATTCAAATGATGGTCAAATGAGAAATCTTCGGACACTACCATTAGGCGTGCCGGCAGAATACATCAATTTAAACAATGACTACTTGATTTGTTGAGGTTATAATTCAAGATATAGGCAAGCTCACATAAACAACTATATATGTCATCATATTTAAATATTACCCTTAAGGTGCCAATCACAATATGCATAGACTTGTTTTCCTAGAGGCCTTGATCAAGTAATACAATTGACGTGACAACAACTTTCCCCGTCTAAGCCAAATTAGACCCTTCAACAAGGGCATCCATTTGACGTGATAATAACTTTTCCCATCTTACTATTTCAAACGGTCAAGGCCTGAAATATCAACTTTTTACTTATAATTTTTTTCTTTTAAAATCTTGCAATTCGAGAGATTTCACTTTTATCCGGAACAATTGAAATTTTTTAAAACATACAAATATCAATGTACATATTCATAAAGAATCTTTTTATAATAATTTAAATGGTATTTTAATGTCTGGCCCATAGGCACGTGTGAAAAAAAAGAGTCATTTAGTCGGGCCTTGCCTATTTAGAAGTTGTTTATTACTTTTTAAGATTTTCATTCTCGAAATTAAAAAACGAGAGAAGTCCTTAAAATTTCGGAAAATCGAAAGAGTATTCTTTTATTTTATATTTTTAATATCTACATATCGCGATATGCTGTAGACAATTTTCGTTGAATAAAAGCCAAAGCACTAGTGGAGAGGCGCAAGATTCAAAAAAAAAAAAAAAAATTTACAGTTTTTGCAAAATTATATATAATTTTTGGATAGCGTCGTTGGCTTGAATCTCCGTGGGAAAAAGGAAAAAGAAAATCAGAAAAATCAACAGAAATCACATCCTATCCAGTATCCACAGAAGAAAATGAAGCAAGGACTTCTCCAATGGAGTCCTTGCAACCACCTCCGCCCCTCCCTCTCCTCCTCCTTCCTCCTCCGCTCGCCAATCCGTATAGCCAGGGTCGCCGGACGGCCCCCGCCGCCTCCTCCTCCGGCGGCGGCGGCGGTCTCCGCGGCTCTCGAGCCGCCAGCCGGCGCCGAGGCCCTGACGGCGAGGGAGCGGAGGCAGCTCCGGAACCAGAGGCGGGAGAGCAGGGCGGCCTACAACTGGCGGGAGGAAGTGGAGGAGCGGCTCATCAAGAAGCCCAAGAAGCGGTACGCCTCCTGGACCGAGGAGCTCAACCTCGACACCCTCGCCGAGCCGGGGCCCCAGTGGTGGATCGTCCGCGTCTCCCGCGTCCGGGGCCAGGAGACCGCCGATTTGATCGCCCGCTCGCTCATCAGGAACTTCCCCGAGGTCGACTTCAAGGTGAGTTTCCGGACCGATCGATTCTGGCCTCGATACTCGACGAGGAGTTGGCGGAGTCTCGTTAGAATTCGTGGACTAGGGAGGTTGAGTCTGTGTTCGGTGCGTTCGCGAAGTTTCTGTTGAATTCTAGGATGAATATAGGGTAATTTCGATGTTTTGGTACGAGTTGGTAGCTGGTCCAAGTATCTGTACGTGTAAACCGGTCATTTAGCCAAAAATTTAAAAAAAAAAAAAATACTAAAATTGTGGAATCGTTTGAGACCAATGAGGAATTCTCGGAACAGTGGATGATGATGAAAGAAATCATTTTGCTACACTTGGAGGATTTCTCCTCCTACATTTTCAGCATGTAGTTAATCAAAATGCTGATACGGAGAGTTATGTATGAAATCGATTGAGAATCGACGATCCAGCTTACTTTTAAGTCGAACTTGGCTGCCATACCTAAGATTTGACTCGATAACAATCCTGCTTGGCATCGAGCATTAGTCTTCTGAGATGTAGCGCATGTTTTGGTACTTGCTAAGAAGATTTTTGCTTTGAGATCAGTGGCCTTATGACTGACGTGAGGTGAATTTTGCTAATTGCTGAGGAAGGGTAGGAAGCGTATTCTTTCTGGTGGGAAGCTCGATGTTCAGGTTAGAACTGGGGGACATGAAACGTGGAAGGTGTGATAGACATGATTTAATGAGCTCACCCCCCTCATCATGAGGAATAATCAATCTTAGTGACAATCCAGGACATGGAGTTGCCTGCTTAGTTTCATGATGCATGGTCAATTTAGGAGTCCTGCTCCTTTTTAAAGCTTTCTCGTGATGTTATGTATCTATAACATTTGATATGCTTCATTTTGAAGCTACTTTACTCTCCCTCTTCAATGAAATTGTCAAATCGACAGATGCCGTTCCATCATTTAACGGTAGAGTGCCATTTCTGAATGTGTTGTTCAGATCATCTTTTAGGTGCTATCTCTTTCTTGCTTGATTAATATCATCAGCTTGTATTGTGATTTAAATGTAGCCACCAGGGAACCATATCTACTCATTTGTGTGCTCTTATATTTCTAGCTTGTAATTTCCAGGTATATGCACCAGCTGTCCAAGAAAAGAGGAAATTAAAGAATGGTTCTTATTCTGTTAAAGCAAGGCCCCTCTTTCCAGGATGTGTTTTCTTAAGATGCATTTTAAACAAGGAGTTACATGACTTCATTAGAGAATGTGATGGAGTTGGAGGCTTTGTGGGATCGAAAGTTGGAAATACGTGAGCAATTGCAATTCTGTACTTTGCTTCATCTGACTTGTTCTCTTCTTTGTTAGAATTATAGGATGGTTTGTGGCTTAGTTGTAGCATGTCTGATTGCTTCATTTGGCTGTTCTGAAGACAAAAATTTTATTTGTATCTACTTAAGTATACCATTAGCTGTAACTATGATCCTTCAATTGTGTTAATGTTCAGTCCACTGTGCACTGCAGTCTAATTTGATGTATAATGTGAAAATGAGAAGTCAAATTTTTTCTTATCCTTTGAGAATCTCTCTAGCCACATTTTTTCCTTACCCTGTGAGAATCTCTTAAGCCAGAAGTACTTCTTTCTTACCCATCAAGGATTACAATTCCCCGTCTGCACAAGAATCTTTTATTTTCATGTGCTGCCTTTCCAAGTGTCGTGAAAAATCAAAACTCATCTTTCTGACAGTTGTTTGAACACCCTCGGACTTGCTTTTAAATTACATGCTTCTCTTTCTTAGCTATGGTGCTGGTCTTTTCATTCAGAAAAAGGCAGATAAACAAGCCTCGGCCAGTATCTGAGGATGACATGGAAGCTATCTTCAGGAAGGCAAAAGAAGAACAAGAGAAGACCGACCGAGCTTTTGAGGAGGAGCAAGTGTCTGAAAAGCTCAAGTCTGAAAAGCTTGATCTAGACCTACATTCAAGTACAGATGATTCTTTGGAATCTGCGTTGAAGCCAAAGCACAAGTCCCGAAAATCTTCCAGCACAGTTGGTGGTTTATCTGCTAAAGAAAAATACAAGCTTCTTGTCCCGGGTTCCACTGTTAGAGTTTTATCAGGAACTTTTGCAGGCTTTGAAGGCAGCCTCAAGAAGTTGAATCGCAAGAATAAAAAGGTAACATGCCTTGACATATTGCATACTTTTTGCCTACATTAATCCAAAGGCATTTTCCCATACCTTCTCAAATGGCCAATGGTGGTTCATGCATCTGTTTGTCAAGAAACAAGAAACATAACCAATGTACTCATCTTTTGTAGGCAACCATTGGATTT
The DNA here is from genome assembly GCF_016545825.1 of Eucalyptus grandis. Classification (NCBI taxonomy): domain Eukaryota; kingdom Viridiplantae; phylum Streptophyta; class Magnoliopsida; order Myrtales; family Myrtaceae; genus Eucalyptus; species Eucalyptus grandis. The sequence goes on along the minus strand of NC_052622.1, from coordinate 39,963,794 downwards.
GCACTATTTGGGAAAGAAAGCTTGGTAGACTTGGATGTGGATGAAATTGTACCGGAGGTGGCATAACCTTTGAATCTTTTCGATGAATCCCTGGTACATGGTAAGATTGCGTTCTCGTACACTTACATAATTTATGAGCTGTAATTGGGACATAAGTCATATGTATCCCACAATATCATCAGAGAACGCACACTTTTTCCATACTTGAATGGCATAGAAAATGATCCGCGGTCTCCTTTTAAAATCTATGCGTGTAAGCCAAGCCTGACAACAGGGATAATGTTGGGTTGATTAAGTTTTCATTGACGTTCTTCAGGCAGGCTCCAATGTGAAGATGATGGCTATGTTTTAATCCCTCGACGATGAATTTGCAGGGTGATTGACCCAGAGGCATGCAGGCGCATAGGTCCATTGACCGTTGTACGCTTTGATCGGGTTGTTTTCTGTCGGCAGTGAATGGAAAACATTTAGAGATCAAGTTCTACTCGATACCAGGTGAGAGAATTAGTGTCTTGTCATCATAATGACCCGTAGAAAATTCTATCCAGCGGATCGTCAGAATGTCTGATTGAGTTGGAGAAAGAATATGCTAGGCCGGGGTCTGTAGTGCTCGAGCTGGTCAATCTTCTTTTCATTGCGAGCAATTCTTCTTGTTCGTTGTCAATCGATTGTCTATCTTATCGTAGTAGGAAAAACAAGCGACTCCACTGAAAGCCCAACCACTTGGTCGATCCCACCAAGATTCACAAACTATTCAATCCCGATCGGATCTTGTCGCATGCCATCTTGTCCGCAGAACAAATTGGAGAGACCCTATACTTAAAAATCTTGTCTTATCATTGCTATGATTTATTTCCCTATAATAATCTCCACTGATGTGAATTATTAATTAGTTTACCAGAAGAATTAAGAATTGAAGAAAAACCAACTAGAAAAGATATCGGCACTGAACATATTGAGAGATTTAATCCGTTTGCCACAGGGTTTTCCACCTAAAATTTAGCAAACAAGATATTAGACTTTTAAATTCTGAAAAATTATGAAGATCGTATATGGTGGTTCTATACGTGGATATTTATGTGTTTTGAAAGATTTCACGGGTTTCACATTAAATGAAATTCGAACTGTGACGGTCGCTAGATATGGGGAAAAAAAAAGTAGTGGACAATTCGGAGCAGATCTCACTACAACCACTCTCAATTCGCGTACATGAAATCTAGACAAGAGTGGATGCTTTTGTACCATGTACTTGACGAGGATGGTTGGCCTTTTTTCCTCGAGTTGGCTTCCTAGGACTGGTTATCCAACATTATGTTCCTATGCTGGCAAAAAGAAAACATTATGTTCTTATGGCCAAGAACTAACATTATATGAATATGAATAGTGATAACTGCTTGCATGATATGGCCCTAGCTGATTCACCGAATGTGTAATCGAGAATTAAGTTGTTTTTGAATTACTTATTATGAAAACTTTAATTGAGCGATGACCTTGAAATAATGAAACCAATATTTGCTTGGCCATAAAAAAAAAAATTAAGAAAAAACAATTAAAAGTGAAAAACAAATAAATTAAATAGCAAAAATAGTGGATTTCGATGCCGAGAACGGGTTTAGCGATTGCTTAGGTACAGATGATATTAATAAGCTTTCCGATGAGTATTTACAATCGTCCTAACTCTATTTGAATCAAAGCTAAGACTCAAATTAAAAAGCGTGAATTCTCATTATGGTCATGCCTATCGGATTTTTCTTGCTCATTTGATTGCTGTAGGAACTCTTGAGAAATCCATTTTAAAAATGAGAACCAATCAAACGACCTTAATGTGAGAATATTTCATTTAATGGACGATCTTTAGAAAAATTGACTTGATTTAGTTTTCAGGTTGACTCTAGAGTGGGACATACGTTGAAATTGAGAACCCACTTTACAAAACGGTCTTTGCCAAATCTTTCTGAAAAACCGTATTTATCTTATCAAAGAAGTAAATTTTCAAATAAGTTCGAGAGGAAAATGCCAAATAACAGCTGAATTCCATTAGAACAATGTTGGGTTATACTGTAGAGCGCTTGGGAGAGCGCCCGTTGCGCCAGTGACTCAATAGACAAAAGAGCTAGTCCATCTTTAGCCGTTGGCTGCACATGAGAGGCGGTGGGTTTGTCCTTAGTGCAGATTTTTCGGATGTCCGTCATCCGTTTGAAACTCGAATCCGAAGTCAGACTTCATAGTTCATACGCCAGCATTCGTCTTTCAAATTGCCCGTTTCGCGGCTCAACTTCCATTTCGACCGGTTCGTGCTCGTGAACATAATCTAGCCGTCTAGCCGGGGCCACTGCCCAAAAATTAACAAGACCTGCGTGCGGGCATGATCCGCTCGTACCAGGGAATCGAGGGGAGTACTTAATGTGTCATCATCAAAGTGCTCTCGAAGAGTTGGCTGTCTCGACAACGCATCAGACTTCATATTAGATCTAATTTACACGGAAGCTCCGTTTGTTTCGCGGGAAAGAAGGATCTTCTTCCCCGGAGAATAAGCAAAAGAAAATGGGGGAAAAGGAGCAGCATGGGTGTGTGCCGAGTAACGTACGCAAAAGCGAAAGGGATAAAGACGATTTTCAGAGGGAGGGAGGGAGGGGGGGCGTGACTCGTCAGGGGGATCGGACAGTGGCGTGTCGAAGGTTCGCTCCAAGGAAGGGGACGCCACTTTCCGCTTTGTCTGTCTGGCTCTGGCCCCCTCCTCCTTCCCCTCCCCCCATTGAATCGCGTCTTTCCAAGGAGGTGTGGGTGTGTCCCCCCCTCCTCTTCGCACGCCTGCCCGCCTGCCTTGAATTTTTCCTTTTGTTTTTTAGCAACCCCCAGTTGAGGGTTGAGGAAAAGTTATCATATTAAAAAGACAGAGGGAAGAGTAGGGGGCAAATAAGAAGAATGGAAAAAGAATTACTTAATATGAAAAAAGGGGGAAGAGGGTCGGTCGGGTCCGTTGCCAGCTACGCAAATTTCAACGTGGTCCTCCAACGCGAGACGAATCTTGAATCCCCACTCTCTCTCTCTCTCTTTCGGCCTTACATCATTGTTTTTATCAAACTAACATTATAAACAAATCAAATGGGCAATGAGTTCACAGAGAAAGAGAGAGAGTCCATTAAGACTGTAGAGAATTAAAAGAGGGAGGAAGCCAAGAATCTCGTGGGGGGAATCTCTTGGTAAGATGAGCAGAGCTTTTAAGGTTGCACGCCCATCTTTGGACCCGCACCACCGCTCGCTCATGTCGCGCATTGACCTCGCGAGTGGTGCCGTCGGCGTGGATTTCGCCGGACCCTGGAATTTGTTTGTTAGGCGTTTCTTGACTAGTCTCCCTGTATATGGCCGGTCTTTCGTATAGCAAATCGCACATCATGGTTTTGTGCTGAAGAGATTGCTGAGGTGTGAGGTAACTTCGGCCCCACTTCGATGGCGAGTCGATCTCTCCATCGGCTTATCAATTCAATGGGGGTTGACACAATTGTGTTTTAGGGTGATATAAAAGTAAGATTAGAATGATGCTTACATATACAACCAATTTATCGATACCAACAAATGATTAAATGGAAAGTTTGGAATAGTTTGGATGGATTATGCCTCGATGACTTTGTTACTTTTTTGTCTATTACTTCATCTAAAATTTTGCTTATATTTGTATCACATACATTTTGATTTTTTTCTTTTTTAATTTGAAATATTCTAAGTGTTTATGATACTTAAGATATTGACGCATAAAATCTGTATTATGTAATTTTTTATTATCTTTTTAAATTTGGGTAATATCTTAAGTCTCGGCAATTAAAAAGCTTTCTCAAACAAAGCGATGGCTAATGTCTACATCTGCATAATTACGTGTTCTTTTTTTTTTCTTTAATTGCATCGCATTCATTTTGTTAACAATTTTGAAATACGAGACATCTTCCACGTAGATGAAATCAATAAATACGGTCTCCGGCCCCCGAAGCTTAATTAAATTAAAAGGGGCTTTACTACTTATCATCATTCGTCCTTTCCAGGATCTTCCACTTCCCCATGCTTTTGGACTCTTTTAAGGCCATTAATGCTAAACCCTAACTACAGCAACCAGCCTCGTGAATTCACATAAAACCAGCTCATGCTCAATCAATTATATCACAGACTAAACATAGGAAGGAACAATACTAATTATTAAAGACCGATTGCCCAAATATCATGATTTGACTGTCGGTCGGGAAGGCCTAACTAAATATCCCTCTTCTTATTAGTTTCTATAAACAAAGACCTATTGACAATCATAAGCCACACAAGGAAAATATAAGCCAAACACCGAAAAAATGAAGGACAATTTATTGCTGCGTCAAATTTAGCACGACATTCTGGCCGTGATCAAAGGGAATGTGTAACATCCGGTGACAATCTTAACACGACCTTTAGCCGGAAGATCTCGTTCTGGAAAAATGTAAATGGAGCTCGTTATGTGTGTGAATCCCCACCCGATCGAGTCAAGCTCGAGCTCTCTCACGATCGGGAGCTGTGTCAACATGTGGCGAGGGGCATCGACGGTGACGGGGCGGTGCCGACAAGGGGTTAGAGAGAGAGAGAGAGAGAGAGACGTTGCTGCGAAGTAAGGTCACTGAGGAGGGCGACGGAAGGGAGACGTAGAGTGAAAAGGTAAAAATGGGTTAAGAGATGGCGTAAGTTTTTCGGATGAAAGGTGGGTTGATGTGGGTGTAGCTCGGGAGAGACGTAAATCGAAGGATTTTGGTGAGTGAGGATGGATTTCGATACGAGGCGCGATCTTGCAATTTCCTGAAACCCGAGGGGCATGGCTGCAAAGGGGGCTTTATTATATTCCCTCAGTCAGCAAGCACTGAGCAAAAGCGAGTCAGTGTGTTTTGCAGAAACGAGTAAAACCCGTATTTAATTTTCACAACCCCCATTCCAACCCTCTCTCTCTCTCTCTCTCTCTACTTTCTCTCTCTTCCCCTTTCTTTACTTTCTCTTCCACTGGTTTCCTCCTCACTGCAATCCCCCCCAGAAGAAAAGCTACTACGACCCCCAAAAAAAAAAAAAAAATTTTGCGCTTCACTTCGCTGTAAATGCAGGCGGGATCATCCTGCCCACGCCAAACCCTAGAGACCCAGTAGCTTTCTCCTCCCTCTTCAGTCCCCACGCCCTCGGCCTCGCCGGAGATTCGGAGCTCTGCGCCCCCCGCCTCGTCCATGGCCGCCGCCGCGACCTCCTCCCGCCGCCGCCGCCTCGGCGTCGGGCCCCTCTCGGCCTTGGCCCTCGTCGTCGTCTCCCTCGGAGCGCTCGCCGACGACCCGGGCCCCTCCTTCTCCTTCCGCGGGTTCGCCAAAGACGCCTACTTTGAGTCCAACGTCGCATTGTACGGAGACGCCAAGGTGGTCTCCGCCGGGGGTTCCTCGGTTCAGCTGACCGGCGCGGGGGGCCCGAGCGCCGGGGCGGTCGCGTACAGGAGACCCATCAAGATCGTGCAAGGTAATCCGGAGAATCTGGTCTCTTTTTCGACGCACTTCGCGTTTTCTTTGTCCGGAGGCGGTGGAGATGGCTTTGCGTTCGCTCTGTCTCCGAGCGGCTTCAATGCGGACGGATTTGGGGACATGGATAGTCCCTTCGGCCTTCCTCTGGGAAAGAACGGGACCTCGAACGGGACCGTCGCGGTTGAATTCGATTCGGTGAAGAATGCCGTGGCGATTGATGCGGGCGGCCTCGGGCCTGTCAAAGCGAAGAACTTGTCTTCGCTTGATTTGGTGCTGAATAGCGGGAGCAAGCTCCATTCTTGGATAGATTACGAAGCTGGGTCGAGAAGGTTGGAGGTCAGGGTGAGTCGGTCCTCCGAGTCGCGGCCGTCGGATCCGACCCTCGCTCGATTCGTGGACTTGTGGACGATGTGGAAGGAGGGCGATGTGTTTCTGGGTTTGAGCTCATCCAATGGGAACTCGAGCCAGGCATGCTTTATCCATTCTTGGAGCTTCAAGCTCAGGCATGTCCCTCGATCGATGCACTCGGAGCCGGTGGATCCTCAAGCCATCCGTCAGAACGCCAAGAATCTGGGAGCCCATGAGAAGAACGATTGCTTCTTGAAAGTGCTCGCGGCGATGGTTTTCGGCACGGGGAGCGGCGCTCTGGGGGCGTTCGTGGTCCTGTACCTGTGGACGATATTCGGGAACCGGCGTCCGGTGGCGCCGGAGGAGTTTGTGGTGGAGCCTGTGGATTTGAAGAAGTGCAATAAATTGGAGGTGATTGTAGTAGATAAGGAGGCCGTCAAAGATGTGAGTGCGACCAAGTGAAAGCTGACTGGTGTTTAGATAAGCCCATCAAAGAAGATGGTGGCACGTTAGGTGTTTGAAGATGGGGAGATTTTTGCTGTTGGTCTTTTCTTGCTGTAAATTGATGTCTTCTTTGGTTCTTTCATTTTCAGCTTTCTTGTGTTGTTGTAATCTGATAATTAACTGTCTAAAATGTAGTTTATTGTCACATATTATCCAGTTTGAAAGCACTTAAGAGGGTTCTTTTCAGTACCTTAAATGCGTACATCTCAAAGCTGTCCTAATGTATTGATGAAGTGATTTCGCCATGTTAACATCAAGAAGATTGGAGCACAGCAGCAGCTGCTGCCGCCCGTGATGAACCCTCGGGCTCATACGAGAGCTGATTCGACCGCCCCAACTATGGCGGAAAGTAACTCCGATCTCTTCGAAGACGAGGTTTTGCGAAACTTAAGGCGGGGCAAGCCATGTGATCCTCTTTGAGATTGGTGCCCCGGCTCTGTAAGGACTCTGAAGTACGTTTCCTACTGTAACGTCCAAAGAGATTCGGTATGTGTTAGGTTGCTACTTCCTATCCTTTATCTTTTTTCATAAGGACATGAGAAAGACTATTATTACTTTCTCAACGTGGCTTTCGTTGCTGAAATACCGATTGGAGAGAAGCTTCCTATTTTTGTTTGCTGCGATACTGATTGGAGAAAAGCTTCCTATTTGTATTACAATGCCCAGCTTTCTTGATGAGTTTCTCTCATCTTATGCTAAACTACATTAGGAGAGCATTTGGGCTTGAATGCTTATTTGTTTCTTTTTTCCCACAGTCTGGCTGTGTTTTCCCACTGCTTCTCTGCTTCTCTGGTTCTTATCGAGTGTCTGTTTTTATCCCTTCCTTTTCTTGTTTGCTAAGTTATACCTTGAGCAACATTCTGCTTCTGCAGAGAATGAATGCGCAACAGAAGGAAAGAACCCAGTCACCCATTGCCTCCAATTCAAATATCTTCCACACACTTGCCAATCTCAAAAGAGATCATCATTACATTCGATATAATCTCATTATCTCACATCTAACACAAAATGTACAACTTCCTACATTATGTTTCTTTTTCCTTGATTAGTTGTGATGTCTTTTTCCGTAGCTGTGGAAGAGGAAAATCTCTAATGATTTGTCAAATTTAGATATCAAGATGATTCTCTCAACTGGGTTTGACTTGAGGTGGAAGCTGCAACTGCCATTTTTCCTTCCTGACTAGAAATCTTTTGGGATGATTTCAATCGACTCAATCATTTAACTGGTTGTGCTATTTCTGGCTTCATTGATTGGCTGACTCGCGCATGCTCACATTTGATCTGGATTACAACAACAAGAAGCAGCAGCGCCATTATTCGGCGCAGACTCAAAATGCTTGCGAGACTGATGCATAAGATTCAACCCCCATCTTCTGCTGACCTCACCGTCTAATTCTAGCTACCCATTGTGCCATACGATGCTTGGAATTAAACGAAATGCTGACTCGAATGCAAATGAAAACAAAACATTGCGGACTCTTGTACTACAGAAAATCTCTGTTGCCATATAATTGTCTCCCAGTGATTCTTTTCAAGAACACAACAACATGCTTTTTTAAAAAAAAAAAAAAATTTTTGGAGTAACGATACATAAAACTCACATCATGGCCAAAGAAAAGCAAAAGAAAACAGCAGAGTCGAGTCGACCACAATCGATAGCATAACACAAAAAAATGAGTCTTAGATTCGGAGGAGTGGATGGAGTAGGGTCAAAGAGAAGTAATAAGGATGGGGATCTCAGCGTGTATCGATTTCTTCACTCCCACGGGGGGAAGCTGCAGATAGATAACGCAGTAATTAATTACATCATCGATCCTCCAAGACGACAAGACAATAAAAAAGAAAGGTCTTTCATTGATGAGACGAAACAGAGGAGGAGCAGCATCTCAGAGGATAAAACCTTCCCCAATTTGTTTCTTCACGGGAAAAATCATAGTGCAAGGATAACATTTTGGATTAACTCATCATCGATGCTTCCCCCAACCCAAAAAAAACGGAGAAATCAATCCAAAGCGAGCCCAATCGCATCGAAAAAAAGTCGCGAAGCAACCCGTGGACGCGTGCTATTGAAGATGGCAGAGCTGATCGGAAGACGAAAGCATCGCTCGGCGAGCACGGACTTGTTCGCGAAATAACGATCTATTCAAGAAAACGCGAGCGAGAGCGAGAGGGAGAGGGAGAGGGAGAGGGAGAGATGAGATGGCATCGCATCAGCTTAAGAAGGGAAGAAAACGAGCTTAAGGAAGAGAGAGGCCCTTTGAAATGGGTGAGATGGGGAACGGCGGTGGAGGCGACGACGCGAATGCGAAACCCTAGAATCGTGGGGCCTTCCCGTTCTCCGGTCTCTTTTGTCTCTCTGGTTGATGGTGGTGATGAAAGCCCAGACATTACGGCCTAATGAAGAGGCCCATTTTCACATCTGATCACAATTTAAGCATTTCAACCCAAAAATTATTTTCGAAAAAAAAAAAACTCAAAAAATTATTTAAAAAGTCTTAAATGTAATAAAAATTCAATTATAAATATTTAATTGTATTAATTAAATTCTTAATTTTTGTATTTATTCCATTTTTTTATCAAAAATCACTAATGTGAATATTAATTATTTTACGTATCATGACCACGTAGATTTTTTATAATATTGTAATATTTTTCGATTTTTATTAATTTTTATTTTCTTTTTCCTTCTTTACTTTTTTTTTTTTTAATTGCTAAGGGCTGGTGGGTGACCGCCGCACATCAGCCAGGCCCGGCGACCCTCGCCGGCGACTGGGCGAGGGCCTGCGAGCCCAAATAAAACTGTTCGATCTGATTTTAGATGCGAGCCCAGAAGAAAGCTTCGTTCGATCCAAACCGAAACCGCGCGTTATTCCCACAATACCCCCGACTCGTACCGGATAATTGCGGAAATGCTCCTCAACGGATAAACCCCGAGGAAGAAGAAGATCCTTTTTTGAACTCTGCAATGGCAGCATCGCTCCATCTCCTTCCTCGCTTTCCCCCTTTCCTTCACCAACCCAGTAAGCCATTCGACCCCAATGCTTCAGTCGCTCGCAGATTTCATCTCTCCGTCCTTCCCTCCTCCGGCGCTCGCCCGGCTCCTCCTAAATCCTCCGCGAACGGCGGCGACGGCGGCGACGGCGAGTCCCGAAACCCGCTCGACGAGGAAGGAAGAAGGGCGCTTCCACTCCTTCAGCTCCTTCTTCTTCGTCGGCCGGGAAGAAGGCGAAGCGCTCGGCGAGAATCGAGGCCGAAAATGGCGCTGTCGCCGTCGCCGTCGCGGTCGAGGTCGAGCCTCAAGCTCGAGAAGAGGAGGACGAAGGCGGTGACGACTGGGACTACGACGACGGGATCGACTCCTACGACGACCCGCCGCTGGTCTGCTGCTTCGGCGCCGCGCAGCGGGAGTTCGTGCCGACGGTGCGGGTCCACCACAACCCGCTGCACCCGGACATCTACTCGCAGTGGAAGATGCTGCAGTGGGACCCGCCGGAGTTCGCGCGGGCCCCCGGCGGGCCGCCGTCGAACGTGGCGATCTCGCACGTGCGGCTCGGGGGGCGGGCGGCGTTCATGGGGAAGGTCGGGAGGGACGAGTTCGGGAGCGAGCTGGTGCTGGCGATGAACAAGGAGAGGGTCCAGACGAGGGCCGTGAAGTTCGATGGGGATGTGAAGACGGCGCGTACTTACATGAAGGTCAAGTTCGATGGAGGGCGGATGAGGATGGAGACCGTGAAGGAGTCGGCTGAGGACTCGCTCGCGAGCTCCGAACTGAACCTGGCTGTGCTTAAGGAGGTAAAACTCAGACTCGATTCATTGTTCTTGTGTCGACTGTCCGGTCGTGTTGTCTGTCGTAATTGTGCACTGTTGATTGTCGAGGATTATATGTTCGAGTAGACTGTCGGATAATGGGAAGGTTTACTGAAAATTTTCAGTCTTGCTTACAAAATGCTATTGGGATATGAATTTTCTGATTGGTTCAATCAAATCCTGAATTGTTTTTGGTAGAGGTCGCAATATCGTGATGATTGGAAGGACTTGATTGCTCATGGCAAAATGAAAGAGCTTGATTTTGTCAATGTATAAGTTTCGGATTGAATGGATTCCGTGCATGAGGTTTTAAATGCCGTGCTTGTTCCATGGTTTAGTAATTTAAAGATGGTTTGTGATTATATGCCTTTGCGCAAATGAGGCATGAAGCGATGTAATGGGATGAGGCTGAGGATTAATTTTTATAAATGAAACTTGATTTTACATAGTTGAGAGTAGCATGGATTCATGCTGGCTTCAATGGATGCTTCATTTGTGAAATGCTGATGTATTAACTGAATTGTGTAGGAGATGGGTATTCATGGAGAGTCTGAAACTAGTACTGCGATGCTCTGTTGATGTTGATGCATGATTTATATATAAATATACATAACAAACGATATGATATGATATGATGTAGTTTGGGTTGGCAAATCATTATTATTGGCTGATTTTGAGATTGGTGTGATGATCGATATGGATGCAGGCTAGAATCTTCCACTTTACTTCTGAAGTGCTGACCTCCCCTTCAATGAATGTGACGCTCTTCAGAGCTATCAAATGGTCTAAAAAATTTGGCAGCCTTATATTTTTCGACTTGAATATGCCTTTACCGTTGTGGAGATCACGAGATGAGACAAGGGAGATGATTAAGAGAGCATGGGATGAGGCTGAAATTATTGAAGTGTCTAGGCAAGAGTTGGAATTTCTTCTAGATGAAGATCATTACGAGAGGAAGAGAAATTATAGACCTCAATACTTTGCTGAAAATTTCGAACAAACAAAGGACCGGCGAGATTATTATCACTACACCCGGGAGGAAATCTCTCCATTGTGGCATGATAAGCTCAAGTTCATATTTGTAACTGATGGAACACTTCGGATCCATTATTATGCCCCCGAGTTTGATGGTGTTGTCGTCGGTACGGAAGATGCTCTCATTACACCTTTCACCTGTGATAGGACAGGTTCCGGAGATGCTGTTGTGGCTGCTATTTTGAGAAAGCTGACAACTTGCCCTGAAATGTTTAATAATCAAGACGTTTTGGAAAGACAACTTCGATTTGCAGTTGCTGCAGGCATTATATCACAGTGGACGATCGGTGCCATAAGAGGTTTTCCTACTGAAAGTGCAGCACAGAATTTAAAAGAACAGGTTTATGTGCCATCAATGTGGTGAATGGACCGTGTGATAGAAGTTTCAGTTGTGAAGCCAGACGAATAGAGAAAGTTTCCTAGTTGTTTGAAAAAGTTGTTGAGCGACATGAAATGGGGCTTTGTGGTTTCCTTCTTCGGCTGATGAGCTGCAAGCTCGGTTCCTCATTATTCTGGACTTGGTTCCGTCCTTGGAAACAATTAGGACGAAGGAGTTTCATGTACTCTCAAAATTTTGATGGTCAAAGATGGTTTTTATGTCCAAACCAGCTTATCAAACTCGGACCAATTCAAGCTAGTTCAGTGAGAGGACGCCTGGTTTTCGATGATGACTGGTGGACCATTGTACTCTCTTCAGTTGAGACTAGAGGGGACAGTATAACTTTGTAGCAGTAAATGATCTGAATCTTTATTATTTTGAGCTGTATCGCTGGCTTAGCGGCCTCACAATGAGGAAAGTTCTTTCCTTATCCTTTTTTAACATCTCCAAATGAGCAATAATTTTTTTTTATTTTTATTTTCTGTGTTTTTAACTGAAACGGAGCTGACTTATTGCCTTCTGCTTGGAGCCTTTATAGATTTCCATGCCTGCATAATTCAGAAACTGATTGAGTTTCTCTTCATCCGGCATGCTGTAAGTTTGTCTCATTACTTGCTCTAGCAGGTCTATTTGCAAGCAGCTTTCAATTTCTTTGGTTTAGTAATAAGCTTTATAGATGTATGTGTCACGAGCCCATCGATTGGAATCGTGACCATGCGGCGACTCAAGCTCTTTTGGATCGATTTGGATCTTTGGGATCGACTTGGATCGGATTGTCGGGATGCTTAAGCCAAGGCTTGCTCGGATCAATCGGTCAAGCCTTAGATAAACTGAAATGGTTAGATGGATGCAAATGAGGAGAGGGCACCCTTCTTATACTTGAGGCCCTCAGATTACATCCATTGATCGAGTTTTCATCCGGTGGACAAGATCGTACCGCCAAACCTACCAACTACCGACACTAATGACAAGAGTGTTCTAGACTTTGGTTCAATTACCATATTGCCCGCCCTTGGAACGTTCCGGAAATCTCCTTGTCGAGAATCCTAGCGATCACAAGAGGTCCTTGCACGGCCCTTTAGCACCATGACATGTGATTATATATGATTGGCCGACTCTCTGAATGAGAGCAGTTCTCTGAGATCCTCAACCATGCTCGAGAAGCTCAGGTTTTTGTTTTCGTTTTTGTTTTCTTCACTAGCAGTTTGTACCATATAAATATGGCATTGATACAAATGAATGGCGGATTGGTCCATCCTCGGCTTATATTATGGGATGAAGGAACTGAATTCAAGGGTGAATTGCTGGTGTCCCGAGATGGTTCTTGAACCATCAGACATCTCTGGAGTCTGAACCATTCTTTTGGGTTTGAAGAATAATACAACAGGAGACAGAAATAAGAATTGAGATAGGATCGGAGTTATAGATTAAGGAACTATAGATGTTGTGTTCCAAACATAGAATGTGTTATTCCCAATAGTGTGCGAACGTATAAAGGCATTAAAATGCACGGTACAAGCCTACAATGTATAACCCAGAGATAAATTGTAAATGCATCTAGTTGGTTAGTTTCATCTATCCCGGTTTAAATAACCTCGTGCCTGGAGACAACAGTTGAGCTATTCATTAATTTAGACACAAAGCAAATGCATCCAAACAGAGAGCTTAACAGGGTAGATTACATATTGCGCCCCAGAGTTTTTTTTTAGTTGCTTCGCAAATTGCCTCCCGACACTTTAAATTTTGCAATTTTGTCCTGTGATTTTACAAATAGGTCGCAATGTGTCCCCCGCTGTTAAGACTCCAACCAAACTTTGCTTGAAACTCTGTCGAATTGATAGCCTGTGATTGATATCCGAGGAAAAATTCATCTTATACACATGTAAAAAAGTAAAAGAATAATTCAAAATTATTACATTTGAGAGCAGGTGATCAAAATTCTAGTAAGAATTTGACCAAAATACCAAATGCACATTTATACATTATCTTGAAATGTCTTTTGAAATAATGCCTACATGTTTCCCTTACATATATGGATTATATATAACCACTCTATCTTTCGTAACGAATCTCATGTAGTTGCGCTGTAAAATGTTTGACAAAAATTCAGCTAGAGTCAATGCTAGTGAGGCACATTGTCACTAATTTTACGAAGTTGGGGTAAATTGCAAAGGTCAAGACGAGTGGGCGCAATTAACCAATATCCTACAAAATACAATTCACCTGAACTCATTGGCTACTTAAACTTCTTGTGATTCTCCCATCAAATATCTAATAAATCCCGAGCTTTACAAATGCAATTGAGCTTGTGTACCTCATCCCGTCTTCTTTAACCTTAAGTCAATCTAAAGAAAGAATCAAGGAAAAGAACATCATGGATGCTATCATTTTTTTACAACACTCACATAGAAGTGTCATATTATTTTTTGATCACTTAAACGTCACGAGTCCTTAAAAATCGTTAACTTGGTGTCAAAATTTAAAATAAAAGAACACTTCTCATAAGTGCTAAAGTTCTAATGTGGCATGACACTAGCAATGGAATGAAATAAAAATTTAAATGGTCAATTGAAAGTTATAATATTAAATGGTATCGAGAGATCACGACATCCAAGTAATCGGAAAATAAAGAGTCGTAATTAAGCGAGGGCTTTCGGAAGTTGTTGCATTCTGCACGACACGGAAAGTCGTGACATTAAATGACCCGGGTGGGTACAAGGGGTCACGACAATAAAGTGATCGGGCGATATAAAAGTGTCGTGATTAAGCAAGGCGGGGGGGCTTTCCGAAAGGAAGCGGTCGCATTCGGTACGACGCTCTTTGGGAAGTTGGGCATCGTTCGTTTGGCTTTGCTAGAATAAAAAGACTTGAAGCCGACGTCGGCGGGCGCCCGAAACGGGAGCGTTCCCCGCCCGCGGGTGCCGGCCCGTGACGGAATGGACAGGCGAAGCTTCTCGCTTTTTCCATCTTTCGATGGCGCTCCACGCCTCCCCACTCCACTCCAGCATCGCGTCGTTTCGCTCAAGAAAAGCTCCGACAACACTTTACCGCCGGGTCGATCCTATCGCCATGAAGCAAAGCGCACAGAGAGAGAGAGAGGGAGACAGCTGCGTCTTCTCGACTCAGCCGCCCTCTCTAATGGCGGCGGGGCCCACCCGCAAAGAGGTAATTACTTAGCGACTTCCCGCGATATAAATGGCACGCGTTCGTGTTGTGCGTTGTCAAGAAATGGGATGCTTGCTTCTTTCACTCGGTTCGCTCCTTTCCTCTTTTACTGCTACATTTCGCTGAATTCCTTTATTCTCTTTGATTCGTAGATAGAGAAAGCTGGAACTTATAAAACTACTGTCAGTACGTTCTTTCTTTTTTTTTTTTTCTTTGTTGGTGATTGGAATTTCAACATTGTAAGATGGAAGTTCAAGGCTGCCGGGTCTGTTGTCCAGCTGAATCAGTGGACTCTTCTTGCGTCAAAAGGATTTGATGCGTGTTATGAAGTCCGCCGCTTGTTTGAGGGTGTGCCCTGTTGGTTTTGCCATGGGTCGCCCTCACTCGCAGCAGCTTATGATAGAATGACATGCGGAAGTCTGTCGAATCTTTTCCATGCTATGCCCAGGACTAGATTTGGTGGAACTTAATTGCCAAGAGATTAGATTAAACCAAAGAATGTAGCTGTATTGGGACACGCATGCCACACCTTGGACGCTGGGAAGACGGAATTTTGAGCTTTCCCCATGCAGTTAGTCACTAAGAAGTTTAACTTTATGGTCCTGGGCTAGTTTGCATTTCATGAACCTTGAGTATCAATCTGGCCTTCTCTGATTATTGATGTGAAATGACGTGCATGGCATAACCATATAGTCTTACTTCGATTGGGTTGCTCATACGTTCTACTTTACAAATTTTGCTCAATTAATGATTCACGAGTTGGCATTTCTTTCGTCATAGATAAAATGAACTGAGCGAGGCCATTTCAAGTGGTGGAAAGAGGATATGGCGACGTCTTTCTTTGTCAAGAGGTTTTCTATGACTAGATGGTTCTTGTTCCTGGTGGCCTTGTTCCAGAACATCAAAGGAAATTTCTCTGATTCCAATTATTTAATTGGCCTTGGGAGCTATGATATAACAGGGCCTGCTGCAGATGTTAATATGATGGGATATGCAAACATGGATCAAATTGCATCTGGACTTCACTTTAGATTGCGGGCTCGGACTTTTATTGTTGCAGAACCTCAAGGGAATCGTGTAGCATTTGTAAATCTTGATGCATGTATGGCTTCACAGATCGTGACTAATAAAGTACTCGAGAGACTAAAAGCAAGGTAATCCCTCCCACATTGAGTTAAATCCAACTTTAGATGCTGCCATTCTAAGTCCAACTTTTAGGCCAGAATGTACTTTTGGACCTTCATGCATGTGTAGATACAATTTTCTACCCTCACATTATCAATTCTAGAATTACACTTTTCTTGAGTCGATGGAATTCTGCTTGTATGAGCATGAAGTACATTTTTTTTTTTATCTCCTTAGATTAAGCATTTAAAATGCACACTTCTGACTCCTCCTTTCTTTGGAGAATTGTTACTGTAGTTTGGATGAATTTCAACTATACCACTTACATGTGGATGAAGTAGATATTTTGTTCATCTTTTTCAGTAAGTATGTATAAACTGCACTCTTACATCTTCAATCTTTCAGTGGAGAATTCTTTTGCTCGACATTAGTTTGGATGGTTTTCAGCTAAAAAAATAAAGTACCTATTTCTTTCATCTTATTTGATAAGTGTGTAAACCCCACTCGTCTAAGACCTTGATTCTTTCATTGGAATATTGTTTTTCTTGACATTAATTTGGATGAAATTCATCTCTGCTTACATGAGAATGACATACATAGTTGCTATCATCTTCTCTCTAAGAAGTGCATAAACTGCAATTTCTTTTTACATCTTCATTCTTTCACTGGAGAAAATAGAATGGTGCAACTATATTTAGTGGACTAACTGTCAAGATTGTGAATAATGCAGTTGAAGAATCTCTTGCATATTATGAAAAAATTTATGGTATGACCTTTGAACAAAGAGCCTTATAGTATCATATATCCAACTTTGTTACTTTTCAGATATGGGAATCTTTATACTGAAGAGAATGTTGCAATTAGTGGAATTCACACTCATGCTGGACCAGGAGGCTATCTCCAATATATTGTATATATAGTGACATCACTCGGATTTGTAAGGCAGTCATTTGATGCTCTTGTTGATGGGATTGAGAAAAGCATTATACAAGCTCATGAAAATCTTCGGCCAGGGAGTATTTTTGTCAATAGAGGTGATAAAAATGCTTCATATTTTTACTACGCTTCTTTATCCCATCTTTCACCGCTTGCCATGGCTATAAATCTATGTTGTGAGTTCTTGTTAAGATGGAGATAGAAAGAATCAACTGGTCAAGAGTTAATCCATTAGTGAACTTCTACATTCACCTCTTTGCCCTTTTTCTAATTGGAGATATCCGTATCTCTGGACATGTTTCTAAATTGCAATGATGCATTCTGGTGATGATAGTTTGATGGTCCATGCATGAATAGCTGATGCCTGGTGGTATCTCTTATTTGAGTTTGCTACCATACTCACTCAAGCAATTGTTGCTAGACTGTACAAATATTTTCCTTAGCTTCAAGAACGATTATGCATGCTGTGAATCTAGCTTAATAGTTGTAGTCAGTGACAGTTCGTTCCTTGGACTGCAAATGCCGACTTGAAGAATTAAAAAGTCATGATCTAAATTTACTCTTTTCCCTTTTCTTTCTGTTTTATTTACTTGTCTTGTATGTAGTTTGACTTGGATTTGCTGAACAATTCTAACTCTACAATCTTCATTAAGTTTGAATATGGCAAGGGTCAGAAAGATCCCGTCCTCATAGTTAAATTGAGGAGTTGGCTATCCTCTTGATTCTAGACTATTTGTCTCTCTTTTGTATTTTTAACATGTTTTAGATTCCTATGAGAGCAAACGTTTGAGCAGTACCTCATTTCTCAGGTGCAAGATCATTTTCAATTTGATGTCACATCCTTAAAACAGTAATTTAGATGGACTAGCTGAACTCAAGATCTTAATTATGGAGCCTAATTATGAAGCTAATTGACTAATTCAGTCCAAGTGGTAAATTGTGTTGATTTATCTGGATTGCACTCTTAATTGCATTATGCATTATGTGATGAGAAACCCAACCTGAGGAATTAAAGGAAACTAGTGCCAGTGAAGCTAATTGATTCTTGTATGCAGAAGATGAAAACTCGTGGTCTTGTCCCCGATTAAGTTTCCGATGCAAGTGTCTTATACTCTACCTTATGGGTTTTGCTCTTTTTCTTTTTCTTTCTGTTTACCATTAGCATCTATTGAATTAAAGTCAATTTTTTCAGACTTAATCAGTGAACAACCCACTCTATGTATTTTTTATGTCTGTTGTCTCTGCTACATTTGTTTCAGTTGGTACTTAAAGTTTCACATCCTCATGGTTTTGCAGGAGAGCTTCTTGATGCTGGTGTTAACCGAAGTCCCAGTGCTTATCTCAATAATCCTGAGGCTGAACGGAAGAAATACGAATACAATGTCGACAAAGAAATGACTCTTATAAAGTTTGTAGATGATGAATGGGGTCCTGTTGGTAGCTTCAACTGGTTTGCAACACATGGAACTTCAATGAGTCGAACTAACTCCCTAATTAGCGGTGACAACAAAGGAGCTGCAGCACGATTCATGGAAGACTGGTTTGAGAAGAATAATTCTTTGAAAGGCTTTGGAGGTGCACGTCTTAATGACTCTAGAACAGATAGGATACCTAGAAGAGTCTCATGCCTCTTTTCTGACCAAACACGTAAGTTGAAGACCTCTGCATGTTGAATTATATATCTTGGTCACATTGTTTTTTTTTTTTTTTTTTTTTTTGGTAAAGATCTTGGTCACATTGTTCAAGACCGCATTTTGGAACTCTAAGGAAGGGCCAGTCCTTGTCATCCAATGCCACTGTGGCGAGAAATAATTTTATGCAACAAATATGGTATCTTCTAGGTAATAAAGAAGAAATCCAGCCAATCGGGTGCTGTGAAATATTTAAAATTTAAGTTACTGGAGAATCTTATAATTTTCTAAGGTAAAAGGTTCTTTATGTGTTTTATGCTCATCCACAAGTGGCACTGTAGTTCTTTTTTTTTTTTTTTTTTTCAGACCGAATAAAATGTCCTCCCATATCATAAAAGGATGCTTTTTTGAGCATATTGACCGAAATGACAGGTGAGGATAATTGTAGGGATCACTGGTGCAGGACAGAAATCTTGACTAATGTTTGTATGTACGGCTTAAATATCCAATTACTTGGAAAAATTGCATTTGAAAGTTTAGTAAGTAGTATGTGGAAGGTGTTAGCTTATTTTAAACCACACAAACCCAGTCTAGTTGACTCCATAACAGAATCAAGGGGAGAATTGCATTATACGCTCCCAAAGCTTCATCATTCTCCTAAATGCCTGACTTCTTAGCTACCCTTTGCTTAAAAAAATTAAATATTGAAACTAAGATGGACCTTAAAGTGAGAAAGTTTCAAATTTAACATCACCTTTGGATGTGGATTCCCTTGATGTAACGGGAAACTTGCGAACAGAATGATGTGTGAATTTTTTTCAGTGCCTTGCATCTCATGAAGTAAATTCTTCTGGTCATTGGCATCTTAACCACATATCTCCAAAATGATGTGCCTTGATATCCGCTGATAAATATGGATTATCAATTACCTCCTAAAAATTAGAGAGTTTATCCAGAGAACAGATGTTGCTTGGGTCAGTGAATGCAAAACTTACCTATTAATGCAGATATGAAGAAGACGCTTGCTGGTTCGCTCCACTCTTCTCGACGAAGACCTATAATGAGATCGTTGCGTGACACAAGGAGAGTGAGGAGTGCCTCAAGGAAGGATGATAGGCCAAAGTTTGTCTCTGCATTCTGTCAAACAAATTGTGGCGATGTTAGCCCGAACATTCTTGGTTCATTTTGCATCGACTCTGGACTGCCTTGTGAATTCAATCATAGCACTTGCAATGGAAAGAACGAGTTGTGCTATGGACGGGGGCCAGGGTATGTACGATTCCTCTTCCTGGAAGCATGTACAAATGACTTTCAGTTTGTAAGAGTCTTAATCTGTTCCATGTTTATTTGGAAGATATCCTGATGAATTTGAGAGCACACGCATAATAGGAGAAAGGCAATTTGAAAAGGCTGCAGAACTCTTTGATGAAGCGTCGGAGCAGCTGATAGGGCAGATCAGATATAAGCATGCTCATGTGGATTTCTCTAACATTGAGGTTACAGTTCCTAAACCTGGTGGAGGCACTCAGGTGGTTAAAACATGTCCTGCCGCAATGGGCTTTGCTTTTGCTGCTGGAACAACTGATGGCCCTGGAGCTTTTGATTTCAAGCAAGGCGATGATAAGGCTGGTCAAATCTCTCCATTGCCTGCATTAACAATTGCCATCAGCAGCTTTTAATGGCTGATTTACCTAACCAGTAGTGGTTTCTTGTTGGATTCTCTTCCAGGGTAATCCCTTTTGGAGGCTGGTAAGGGATTTGTTGAAAACACCTGGTCAGGAGCAGATTGACTGTCAGCATCCAAAGCCTATTCTACTTGACACTGGAGAAATGAAGGAACCATATGACTGGGCGGTAAGTGGAGAAGAGTTCATGGAACAGTATCGTTTAGTAAGATGTGTAAATATTCACTTAGAAATTGAAATTCAGCAACTTCCGTTAGACAATAGTTAATGTAAGGGAGTCCTAGCTGTAGATTATTCAGCATTTGAAACTACCAGCAATGCCTGATTGGTGTTCTAACATAAATTGTTTTATCCAAACTGCAGCCTTCAATACTTCCTCTACAGACTCTGCAAATAGGGCAACTAGTACTTCTTGCCGCACCTGCAGGTACCAACAAAAGTGCTTCCTGCCCCTGATAGTTGCTTTTTCTTGTCTCGTTAAATTGTTTAATTGTTCCTCTGTCAATATATGTTGGAGCATTTAGGGAAGCACATGAACTGCGGCTGGACAAATTGTTTGGTGCTCAGATAGAAAGCTCATATAATTGAACAAAATGATGTATATTTAACGGATGACTGGGATTACTTGATGATTTCCCACGGTTTATCATGGTTTGTGTCTTATTTCGCCCACCAATGCTTATGTTGCTTGCACTTGCAGAGTTCACAACTATGGCTGGTAGACGCCTGCGCGATGCTGTCAAGATGGTGCTTGCTTCTAGAGCGGACAAGTTTGATAGTAATGTCCATGTCGTCATCGCAGGGCTTTCCAACACTTATTCTCAGTATGTTACCACATTTGAGGAATATCAAGTGCAGAGATACGAGGTCTGAATCTTCCTTCCTCTGTTTACTATTGATTCAGGTCATATTAGCATCTTCGTTAGAGCATTATTTCGTATATTTGTGCGATTGCCAAGTTCATCATTTGTACAAGTGGTTCATTATCAGGGGAATTTGCAGTGTGTATCACAGATGTCGGTTGCCTCGGTAATTCATTGATTCATAAGTGAATACTGTACAATGTTTTTGAATCTGAAACCGTCAGTGACCAAAAAAATTAAGCATAGGCCGCGATTTGTTCTGCATTTTTTTGATTTCTTGACTGGTGGAGAGCAGTCTTTCTGTCCATGGCTTGGACTGCCATGAACAAACCTAGATATTCAGTCTAACTTCATATTGTGCCACCAAACTTCTACCCTGCAAACTTATCTTTTCCCACATTAGGGCATTGGTTTTCCCAAGTGATAAACTGTAAATACACTGCATGAGTATTGTGGGATTAAGCAGCATAAATTGCTGTCCTAATGATCATCAAAAATGCCGTTTTGAGATATCTTTTTAACTTCTTTAAGTTGTTTATGTCTGATACATCGAGCAGTACGTAAGCCTTTTTGTATAAGGTGCAAGGGAGCTACATGGATACTCCTAGCTGATTGCTCTCTTTGTAATATGTGCCCTCTGCCACATGTGCGGATTCAACTGCCCCATTAGGGCTTCCATCAGTGTCTCATTAGTTTTTTTCCCCCACTCCTGATGTCAGGTAAGTTAATTGTGTAAAGGTGCCTGCATGAACCATTCAGATGCCCTGGTTGTCTGGACATGCCAATACCTACACCTGCTTTGGTCATATATTGAGTTGAAATACATAAATGAAGAAGCCTTTACAAGTTACATGACTGTTCTATCAGTTAGTCATTATGTTTTCTTTTTGTTTGGCCACATATTCATAATGTTAGCCTAAATTCCCTAAATAGGGAATTGCTTTTGTCGGTAGGAGGATGAATTAATGTCATCATTTTAGTTTGAGGATGGGCCTATCTCTTGGAAATGTGAGGTAAAATTTAGCAATGATACTGTTTGGGAGAGCTCCTTCAGCTTGGCTTTACCTTTCAGATCAGTAGCATTTTGTCCACTTGACTGTTTGATAGTGGATGTGAATCTTTGGTTTCCACGTCCACCTTGACTTATAGATGTAGCTGTTGATTCTCACCAGGGCGCCTCTACTCTTTACGGTCCCCACACTCACAGTGCCTACATTCAGGAGTTCAAGAAATTAGTCGAAGCTCTCACCACTGACAAAACCATGGAACCAGGTCCGGAACCACCGGATCTCCTTGACAGGCAAATAAGTTTGCTCCCCCCAGTTATCTTGGATGCAACGCCTCCCGGTGTGAACTTTGGAGACGTTAAGGCTGATATCCCCCTGAATTCCACCTTCAAAGAGGAGATTTAGTAAGAGTCACTTTTTGGTCTGCTTGTCCTAGAAATGACCTGATGACTGAGGGCACTTTCGCACTGGTAGAGTTTCTTCAGGATCAGAAGGCATGGATCCCAGCCTACGATGACGACGATTTCTGCTTGAGGTTCATATGGTCAAGGCCTGTGAAACTGAGCCCTAGGAGCCATGCAACTATAGAATGGAGGGTCCCTACTTCAGTTGTTCCAGGAGTTTACAGAATCCGACACTTTGGTGCTGCAAAGTCGCTGTTTGGGAACATCCAGCATTTCGCCGGTTCATCTACTGCCTTTGTGGTGGCATAGTGTTGTTGAAGGCACGTTACTATCGTAGCTAAATAAGCAAAGGAAAAAAATATGTTTCATTGTATCTGATCAATGCATTCATAGTAAATTAAGGTTGGTATTGTATAGGTTTTTGCTGAAATGACGGTGAAGCTTTTCAGTGTGGGATGATAAATGAATCCACGAATGGCAGCTTTGTGTAGGATATGGAATATGATGTCGTTGGCCCTTTATGAACTGGGGGAAAGAAGAAGAATATGATGGTGGAGGGAAGCCAAGAGGGTGATATAGTTGGTGATTTCGGTTGTGTTTTTCTCACCTATATTGATTCCCCGACTTCACTGATTGGCCTTGTTTTATGCATGTCCATATCCTGTGAGCACGATGCGAACGGTACAAAGCAAATTGGACGATACCACTTGTATTCAACGCCGTGAACGCAATGTAGAAAGCATTTCATCAACCTTTTCTTCGCATGCTCAGAGATAAAGTTGGTGCTTCGACTTTATATCCGAAAAGGTTGATGCAGATTTCAACTTGTCGTGAGCAATATTACCATGTTGTCAATGGCAGTGATCCTATCATTTCACCTTTTATGTAGAAACTTTTTTGTAAAGCAACAAAAAGACATCCCCGCAAGAAGATTACAGCTTTTGATAGTGGAGGTGCTTCTTCATTCCTAGATAAAAGTTCCTGTTTTACCTATGCAAAAGAAAAAGGAAATCAGTTATCTATTGAAAATATTTCGATTATTTTCTTATAAGGATATTGTGTGTAGAAATTATGATAAAATTGTTACAATCTTAAGAGACCATGGAACGCTTTGATAAAAGAGCGAGTTAACCATTTTGGACGATTGAGTTAAGATCTTTGGATAATTAGATGATTTGTGACATGCACATGAGAGAGGATTCCACTGGTACCCGATGCTCATCATCCACCAGACCACCAGCTATTGCATTCGACAAAGTGGTCCATGCGGATGCCACATTCCTTTCCGCTTTAGTGCCCTATGTGCAGGAAATGCAATGTTTCTTACACAGAAAAGTATTGTCCAAGTTACAAGGTTTCTGCTAAGGAAACCTGATAACTAAATGATTGTGCAGTAAATCTAGTGGAATGAATTTTTATTTTTTTTCCAAATAGAAGGTTCAAGTAATCTGCCAAGAAATTGAGAACTAGAGTAAAATCTTTTGAAATTTATCGCATTTATATATGCGATAAGATTGACTATCTACGATATTTATGAGGTAGAGAGAAATTTATTAACACGTCTAATCATATCATGATTTGTGGAATTTAGAATTATGAGTTTTCTTTAATAATTAGCAATTTTTGTATAAATCTTAGAGATGAACTCAAGCGAAGCATGGGCAAGAGCATTAATTATTTTTAAAGCTACAATTGTTAATGAATGCTCTCAAAATACTTTACTTGCTGCCTCTTAAGAAATTAAGACTTCAACATCAAAACTCAAAATGCAACTCGAAAAAATTATTAACCTATAGAATCCATTGATTGTAAGCCAACATAGCCATCAAAAAAAAAAAAAAAAAAACTTCACAATTTCTAAAGAGTATAAGTCAAAAGCATTCGTTACTAAGATCATGAGTGAAATTTGAGGGAGTTCTATGTAATTGGAGAATTTCAAAGTGTACATGAACAAGTAGTGCATGGGGATTTCTAGTTGCCTCCAATCATTGTCTAGCTGATAAAAAAAAATTAGACAAGCGTCGCGATTAAGTAAAGAATCGGTTGCCAAGTGAATATTAGAATCCTCTTCAATGTCCAACTTGAGCTGCTGCTTGGCCTCGTGGCTGCAAGAATCTATAAGGATGCCCTCATTAGGGTTTTGGTATAGATTCATATCGAACAAGTTTTTGGGGTCTTGCCTCACCGAAGTAACGTCAAGACAAGCATTTTCGACTCTCTTCTTTTTGCTTTTTCGAAGTAAAAGTTTGGGGAGGGACAGTACTGCAAGTGATCTCCTTCGAACGTATTTTAAAGATCTCACGCCCACTATCAAATATTCATTTCAACTATAACTACTCAACACCACTGTATTGAAAGTCCAAAGTAAACTAGACAGTCATGGCAAGTGGCAGCACTAGGATTAAGAATCAGTCTAGACTGATTTTTATTTCTTATAGGTAACACATCTTGGCTCTTCTATAATTTGGAAAGGAAAAGTCAAAAAATATGTTTTGCTTATCTTGAAGTACAAAGAAATAGATCCTAAGAAAAGAAAGGCGAGGGAATCAGTCTTCCTACAATGCATCTACAGGAATATTGTAATTTGACTTAATTTAGGCAAATATTCTAAGCATCAATATTCAACATGGGGCTCCAACCCACCTCAATCCGTCATGCTATCTTGCACATCTCTCGAGAGCTTTACCCTTCAATAACGAGCTTTCAGCTTTCTTTCAAGCAAACCGAGTGGCTTATAACCTAATTTGATGATTCTTAAAATCGTCCCCTCTTGAAACTATAACATATTCGGCTCCATAAACTCTTGTCTAATCTTGTGTACTCGAGCGTGCTTCCCTTAATTAATTAACTAACTCCTTTGTCCTATCTCATTTGTGATATACTCAAAAAAAAAAAAAAAAAAAAAAAAAAGGCAAATATTCCAAGAGAGAGTTGAATTCATGCTTCCCGTGGAATAACTATCTCTCTCTACTCTAAAATATATATATTCCCGCATATATATATATATATATATATATATATATATATATATATATTCTTGGGCAAATAATTCAAGCTCTATTTCGTTGGTATATCTGGTGTCCCCACTCCGAAGGTCGTCATTTTCTGTCGGAATGATTTGATTTTCTTACCTCAAAAAAATAAAAATAAATCGAATTGGTCAACGTGACCATCCATCCACGGTGCAGACGAGTCAGCAGTTCCAGTGATTATCCTTAAAAACGACGACTTCGATTCGAACCAGCTCACCTATTACGCGGCGCCACGAGCTAGTCGTGGGCAATGTATATTTAAATCCAACAAAAATGAAACGAGAGGAATTCTCAAATGAGTTTTACTAGTATAATAGTGCTTGGAATATTGTGAGAATAACGTTATATTGTAAATCATAAATTCTTTAAAAAGTAATCTTATAATAATTTATAATTATTTATGATTTAATTTTTTATAGTTCATAATAAACTATTATTTTCATAGTACATTCAAGATTATCACGTAATTATTTCTCTTATCGAAATCATAAAGATCTAATTAAGGATTTTTCTCTGCACTTAATGAATTAATCATGTTCAATAACTTTCATTAGCTTTTATTTGCAAGGCTTTTGATTAGGTAAAAGATTTTATAACCATGGTAAGTAAGTAATGTCTCGGGGAATTCATTCAAGAGGAAAAATAATTTATGACACCTAAAATCTTGCCAAATATATCCATCAAACCTATAGATCATGATAATTTTTCTATGTTTGCTCGAGTAACATAAGTATCTCATTATGTCGAACTCCTACTCGAGCTCAGCAATACTCCATTTGACGTGCTCATGGGAACTTAATCAAACTTCTCTGTATTTCTTTAAAATGTTTTAGTAGTTGTAGAAAAGGGGCAAAAATCCCCGGAACCACGCAGCACACTTTATTTGATTGTAATCGAGCCGAGCTCAATCAAATGGATGACGGTATTTTGATTGTTCTCGGGCGAGCTAGGATTGAGCACCGAGGATCTGAGATGAATTGCGCATGAGCTTTAACAATACATTGCCCGTGATTGATTGTCATGACTTGAATTGAACCATGGATTTTGGGTAAACAGCCAGGGGGAGGCGGTCGATCCGGGTGAAAAACGAGAAAGAAAACGTAAAGAGAGAAGCTGACGAAGCAGAGCAGAAACAGAGGAAAACAGAGGAAAGAGTGTCGAGTCATTTTGCACCATTTCCCATTTCCCATTTCTTTCTTTTCTTCCTGCTTTTGGTTCCTCTTTTCGATATTCCCTCTCTCTCTCTCTCTCTCTCTCTCTCTCTCTCTATCTCTACCGTAGCCATCGTTCATTGGGTTGCTGCATGTGCCTCTGCTGGGCTGGATTCGAGCTTCGCATTTTCCATGCCCGGCGCCCCTCCTCCTCCGCCTATATAAACGCAGACCCATTTCGCATTGCGAGCTCCCCTCTCCCTCTCCCCCTCTTTCGCTTCGGTACGCGCCTCCGATTCTCTCCTCTTCCGTCGCGTTGCCCGCGCGTCGATCCGGGGTGGTGGGGGGGTCCGCGGAAAGATGGTGGCCGATGGCAAATCCAGGTCCAACATCTCCTTGGCCGGAACCTTGGCCAGCAGCGCTTTCGCCACTTCTTTCGCCGAGGTGAACGATCCGATTCTTTTCTCTTTCTGCTTTCGTGGGGATCCCTGCGGCGTGGCGTCGTATGCTGCGAGCTGGGTTTGATCGCATTTTTTATCAGCTGGTTTCATCACTCTCTCTCTCTCTCTCTCTCCCTGTGGTAAAATTTATTCATTCTGTGATAACTTTGCATGACCGCTGGACTTTAAAGGCAAAATTCATCAAAAAAGATGGGAATTTTTGGGCTGTCTAAAATTGAAAAACATGCGGAAGTATGATAATAGAGTTTTAGAAGCCTGGGTTTTTAAGTAGGGTGGTATTTGATAGTTTGTCCCATGAAATACTTCCTGCTAATTTTAACTATATTTTTGGCAAATTGGAGCCTTCTTTATCAAACGGGAATACCGGAGCACCATGGTTTTGGACAATTTAATGCTGAGAGCATGAAAGAATACAAATATAAGTAGATACAAGAAAAGCAGGTCATTGATTGGGATATTTTATCCATTTTGATGAATGGAGGTTTTAAGCTTTCTATATGTTATCTATATGTCTTACAATTCAGTCAAATGGCTTCGTAATGAAGTTCCAATTAGACTGATGATTACAGATTGGAAGAGCATATTTTTTTTCTGAAAAGACTAGCTATAAAGACTTATGGGAATAGTTCTTCGACTTCTCAGACTTCTGAAAATCTCTTGCTTAATGACACACCTCTTGCTGAACTTCTATAACCTAAAATTGCTATGCATAGCAAGGACGTTGTGCCCACGTGTGGGGGCCACAGTGACATCAGTGGAGAGTGTGACGGCATTATAGGTGATATCAGAGACAATCCCCGACCGCACGTGGCGTCACAAGGAGGACACTACACTCCTAAGAGGTGGAGAGTGTGGCTGTCTAGGTGGCAGTGCACGGGGAGGGGGAGAAGGGATGGTGGTACATTCATACCTCAGTCCTAGATTTAGGGGCGTGTCTCTTGTCCCACATCTCCTAAAAAAAGTCTTGCACCGGCCTATAAGATTTTGGATTCTCTATTTGTATATACGTGTTTTTTGGACGAAACCTAAAAGAACAAAATCATGAGGGCACAATGAGGTCCAAAGCAAATAATTCAATAACTTTCATTCGCATTTATTTGAAAGGCTCAATTAAGTAAAAGATTCAATAAATACAATAAGTAATGTTTTGCCGAATTCATTCAAGAGGAAAATAATTGATAATGGGACAACTAGAATTTTGCCAAATATATCCATTAAACCTATAAATAGTGATCGCTTTCCAGTGTTTGCTATCTTACCATTTAAACTCATACGCGAATTCAGCAATATTGGATTTGATGTGCTCGTGAGAACTTAATCGGACTCGTATGTATTCCTTTAAAATGTTTTAATAGTCATAGAAAAAGGGCGACGATCCTAGGAGCCACACAACACACATTACTTAATTGTAACTTAGCTTAGCTCAACCGGATAGGAGCATTTCGATTTTTCTATTCAATTCAAATCTCGGATGGGAAACTCAATTCTCGATTGAGCTCCAATTGAGCATCAAGGATTTGAGGTGTGGAGACAAGCATGGTCCAGTTGAGCTAATCCACCCCTAATCCTAAGACTAACTAGTACAATATTGATCCTCAATTTTCGAGACTCGGGACTGACCTTATTGAGTCTAGGATCAAGAACCAAACCAACTCAATGGATTCAGTCTGGTTCCCAGGTTAACCCAAGACTAATTAATAATTTTTTTGTTTCATTTTTTGTACTTCTTGAAAATATAAACCTATCATTTGGAATCACATATCCATTGACAATGCTATTAAGGCAACAATAGAAATTTTATACCTACTAAAATAAAGAAAAAAATGATTAAAACCACTGTGGGACAAGATCCACTATGAGACAAGTTGGGAAGTTCTTATAATCATCTATCAATAATACTCGTAACATCATATGCAAAAGTGTTATAAATGAAATATTAAATATTATATTATATATAATAAACACAATTAGAGTTGATTTAGGTTAGACCGAAATCGAGAATCAATTCGCGCACAATGCTAGTTCAGGCATCTCAAAATCAAGGACCAACCCAATCTCTATCTCTTTAGGAATCAAATTAAGACCGACAAGATTGGATCAGTCTAGAGTCGGTCCCGGGTCACCCCGGACCGATGCTCATCCCCTATTGAGACGTGGACATATGACTCGGATCGAATCGTGGGATTTTTCAGTAACACCGAGGGGAGGAGGGGAGGCAGTCGATCCGGGTGGAAAAACGAAAGAAAGGAGAGAGAAAGAAACGAAAAGAGGGCGGCGAGTTGGCCAATAATAAATGAGAAGAGCTGACGAAGCAGAGCAGAAACAGAGGAAACAGAGGAAAGACAGTCAAGACGCCATTTTTGCAACGCTTTGCCCATTTCCATTTTCTTGATTGTCTTCCTCCTTTTGGCTTCTCTTTTCGAGATTCCCTCTCTTTCTCTCTCTACCTTACCCACCATTTATTGGGTTACTGCATTTGCCTCTGCTGGGCTGGATTCGAGCTCTGCACTTTTCATCCCCGGCGCCCCTCCTCCTTCGCCTATATAAGAGCGGGGACCCATTTCGCATCGCGAGCTCCCTCTTCCCTCTTTCGCTTCGGCGTCCCTTCGATTCTCTCCTCTTCCGTCGCGTTGCCCGCGCGTTGATCCGGGGTGGAGCGTGGGGGGTGGGGGTGTCCGCGGAAAGATGGTGGCCGATGGGAAGTCCAGGTCCGACATCTCCTTGGCCGGAACCTTCGCCAGCAGCGCTTTCGCCGCTTCTTTCGCCGAGGTGACCGATCCGATTCTTTTTTCTTTCCGCCTTCGTGGGGGATCGCTGCGGCGTGGCGTCGTGTGCTGCGAGCTGGGTTTTGTTTGCGTGCGATTTTGATCAGCTGGTTCCATCCCCCCTCTCTCTCTCGTGGCGCGCGCGCCTGAGTGTACTAGATCGCGTGTTTTTTCATCTGGGTTGCAGCGAATTTGCGAAATAAATCGTTTTGGAGGAATGAATTAACATCTATTATGTGCTTTACACCTGTTTGTTTTTATGTTTTCTCGTATTGACTTCTATCTTTATGGGGAAATTTGAAGTCCCCACCCTCCCTCTCTCCTCTCTCTCTCTCTCTCTCTGGTAAAATTTATTCATTCTGTGATAAGTTGGCATAACCGCTGGACTTTAAAGGCAAAATTCATCAAAAAATATGGGAACTTTTCGATGTCTAAATTTGGAAAATATGCGGAAGTATGATAGAGTTTAAGAAGTCTGGGTTTTTATGTGGGGTGGTATTTGATAGTTAATGAGTTAGCGTTGGAAAATCTGAATCAACGGCCTTGCATCTCACAAGGGAATGGGCATAATTTGGGGAAAGGCCGGGAAATCCAATATTACTTTGGAAGCTTGAAAAACTCAATCAAGCTATACATAGTCAGAAAATATATCCTTATACCCGCTAAGACTTTTTGTCGGGTAAAAGGAAGAACTTGAAGAGCTTTCTTGTCACATTTGTGCATTCCATTCTTGGTAAACTTTTTCTCCGGCATGGCATCCAAATTCCAAGATTTGGCAAGATTTATTTTAGGCGAATGCTTAAACCCAGCCCATTGATATGAAGCTTAAATTGGCCAATGGAGGTGCAGTGAAGTTAAAGTACTTCTAACAACTCTGGCTTACTCATAGGCTGACACTTAGCATTAATTACTTTACCAGTGCGGGAAGAGTTAGTTCTGAAATGAATTGTTGTATGTGAATTTCAATATAGTACTAAGGCCATATGAACATTAAATGGATATATTTGAATACTGTGTTTCTTTCTCAGGAGTACATAAATTTCTTACATGCAAAATCTTATAACTACTTTCCGTAGTTTGTCCCATGGAGTACTTCCTGCTAATTTTAACTATATCCGTGGCAAATTGGACCCTTCTTTTTCAAGTTGAATGGGAATACTGGGGCACCATGGCTTTGGACAATTTAGTGCTGAGAGCATGAAAGAATACAAATATAAGTAGATACAAGAAAAGCAGGTCATTGATTGGGATATAGTTGACTTTCTGCTGCATGCTTATCTATATGTCTTAAAATTTAGTCAAATGGCTCCATAATGAAGTTCCCAGCGGACTGATGATTACACATTGGAAGAGCATATTTTTCTGGAAAGACTACCTATAGAGACTGATGGGAATAGTTCTTTGACTTCTCACAGACTTCTGGAAATCTTTTGCTTGATGACACACCTCTTGCTGAGTTGCTCTTCTGACAACTTCTATAATCTAAAATTGCTATGGAAATTCATCTAACTTTGATGCAGATCTGCACTATTCCTTTGGATACTGCCAAAGTCAGGCTTCAGCTTCAAAAGAAAGCTGCTCCTGGTGACGCCCTGGCCTTGCCCAAGTATAGGGGCATGCTTGGCACGGTTGCCACCATCGCAAGGGAAGAAGGTCTAACTTCACTTTGGAAAGGCATTGTGCCAGGGATACATCGTCAGTGTCTATTTGGAGGGCTTAGAATCGGGATGTATGAACCGGTAAGCTTTATTTTATGTGTTGTCATTGAAAATGTCTATTCCATTTTATTTTGCATTTTGCTGCAATTCCCTTTGTAACAGTACATAAATTGCGCATTGTAACAGGTTAAGACCTTCTATGTGGGTAAAGACTTTGTTGGAGATGTTCCATTGTCCAAGAAAATTCTTGCTGCCCTCACAACTGGTGAGCTTACTGATGCATGCTTTCAGTGTCTTCCTAGTGCGCAGACTTCTACAAGGTCTAAGTCACGATTGGTTTGTTTTGCTACAATGAGGTGCATCTATTAAGGGGCATATCTAATTGACTTTTATTTTTCAACTTCTGCTTAACCTCTTGCAGCTCATCCACTAGTTACTTCAAATCAGAAATTATTGAGACTTTCACAACCCTCAAATGTTGATAAGTAGATTCACATAGACTTTTTCCATAATCACTTTGAAATCTAAGTAACATTTTGAATTTGGTTGGGAAAGGAAAAAAAAATGATTTTTGCTTATTTTAAGTGTAAGCAAACAGGCCCTAGATTTGTACATTGTCCAATAGGCCTGTCTGGATTGACTTTTAATTTTTCCTTTTAGCTTTTCGCTTAACCTAAATTTTTGAATCCACACATTTAAACTATTTTTAAATTCCAAAACCCTAGAAATTTTCATAACACTCAAATGTTGACCCATGAACCACATATAATTTCATCCTAATTTTTAAAATTGGAATGACACTTTTAATTCTGGCAGGAAAGCTGAAAAGTACTTTTTTCTTTTGCTTGAGTGTAAACAAACAGGCCCTTAGACCAATTCCTTGACTACTTTTACTGCTTTCTGGTTGAGTCTTGTAAAGTGGATATGTGTTGTTTCAAACAGGTGCTGTAGGAATTGCAGTGGCAAACCCAACTGATCTCGTGAAAGTGAGGCTTCAATCTGAAGGAAAATTGCCCCCTGGTGTACCTAGACGCTACTCTGGAGCACTTAGCGCTTATTCGACAATTATCAGACAGGTTGTGCATCTTATTTGAGATATACGTAGCATTCAACTTAAAAACCTGCCTAGCTTTTATGTCTTTCACTGTTCTTTTATTGATCTCAAATCAACAATTAGGAAGGTGTGGCTGCTCTTTGGACGGGTGTTGGACCAAATATAGCACGAAATGCTATAATCAATGCTGCTGAGCTTGCCAGCTATGATCAAATCAAGGAGGTAGCGTCACCTGTTGAAAAGCTTCACTAGTGGGGAGGGGGTTGTTGGGCAGCATCTTTATTACAGATTCTAACTTGTATCCGTGTGCAGACTGTTTTGAAAATTCCGGGATTCTCAGACAACGTTTTCACTCATCTCCTTTCTGGTCTCGGGGCAGGATTTTTTGCCGTCTGCATTGGCTCTCCAGTTGATGTGGTATGCTAGCCTCTTATGCCTAGTGGTTCATACAGGTCATTAGAGTGCTTTGTGACTACTGTTTGCTTTCACAAGTTCATAATAGATTTGTGGGGATCCACGGTCTTTCTTTTTTTCCACTGTGTTTGGTTTCTTTCTGGCATTTCCATAAATGGGCTCATTCACTTTTTTGATTGTACAGTTTTTTCTTATTATGTAGAGTATATTTTTGACATCCTGACATTTCTGACTTTTCCTGGAGCACTAAGAAGTTTCTTTTCCCATTGTTTGTGGCAGGTCAAGAGTAGAATGATGGGAGATCCTACTTACAAAAGCACCCTTGATTGCTTCGCAAAGACACTGAGAAACGATGTAGGGTCATTTCTTGCAATTTATTGTTTGATGTACTTATCATCTTTTCCAGTTTTTTGTTGTCCTTTAACTGGGTAGAATGTACAATGTTGTACTGTCCATGGTTTTTTTCTGTTTCCACTTTTCCTGTTCTTTTTGTCTCTTAGGGCGCCTTTTCAATTGAATGTCGCATTTGCTGCTTATGATTGCATTTGGATGTTGTAGTGCCTGGTGCATAACCACAGAAGGATAGCAGTTTTATTTTCCTCTTTTTTGTTTGCCGCTTGCACTCATTCCAGTCTTAATCTTTCTATCCTATACTGTACTGGGAGAATTAAGCACCTCCATTATGTAGTTAAATCCATTCAAGTACCTTACTCTAGCAGCTGTTAGAAAGGTACTTTCTTGTCAAGCAAAACGATTGATCCCTATTGGCTTCTTTACTGCTAACCATTACATCTCAGTATCTGGGCATGTCCATTTTCTATTTATTTGCTATCTGATCTTTGTGAGCTTGTCCTTTGTCTGAAGAGCTCTTGTTAAAAATGAATGCTGTAATCATCTGAAGATGGGAATAATTGACTCCCAATTTATTTTCTTTTTCAGGGGCCTTTAGCATTCTATAAGGGCTTCATTCCAAATTTCGGAAGGCTGGGATCTTGGAATGTGATCATGTTCCTAACGTTAGAGCAGGTATGACTTGCTAGCCATCATTTTGTCACCAAATATTGATGCGCGTGTAGTATTTGGCATGCATAAACACCTTACAAGTCACTTTTTCCCTATCTCTATTGCAGGCAAAGAAATTTGTCAAAAATTTAGAATCTTCTTGAGTTCAAAGGATAAGGTGCCGGCTCTCACAATAATTGCTAATTACATGGGATGTCTGTTGACCAGGGAAGCTGGTCTCAAAATAATAAAGCCCCAATCGGTCATTATTATTCGGATTTCACTCATTGTTAAAGAGGAACCAAGCAAAAGGAACGGCTAGGTGGTCATTGCAACTTTGAATTTTTTGCTGGTTGCTGTCTTTTCTTGCTCTGTTCTTTCACCAGTTGACTATCAGAACTATGACTGTTTCTCTTGGTTAAAATTGCCGGAGGAAATTCAAACTTGCTGAGCCAATCAATTGAATATCATGCTCATTTCAAAAAAATTATTCAGATGTGAGTTTTGCACGTAACCGGTCCTACACATCCGATTGCGACGCCACTGCGTTTTAGGATTGTGATATGCAAAGTAATCCTCTCCATTGTTCGCTAATAGGACAGCAATCTCTTCAGAATATTGCAGTGACTATCGGATGAGTTTGGGCATTTTTATTGGTGCTCGGGGAGCCTCGGGCTCTGTGAAACTTGGAATTAGATCATCATGTATCCCCTCCTGGGGTAGCCTTATGCTTTTAGTTATTCTTCCCCATGAATTCGGGTCATACGCTTCTCATTGCAATTAAAGGCTTTCGTTTGTTCCACGCAAAATGAACTTTTTTGGAAAATATTTTCGAGAAAAATGATATTTTCCTGTATTGGGCTGTCATTTGCAGATAACATAGAAGTCATTTTCCAATATTTGTTTCAAGAAAAAAAATTACGTAACACATCTTTTTGGGAAAAAGTCTCAAATAAAATCCTAGGTCTCAGAGGTCCAGAATCAAGGACTTTGGGCTCTGGTGCTGTGGTCTTGGGCTCAACATTGGGGTACTCAAGCCCACATGCTGAAGTCCTAGTGTCAAGGACCGTGGCTCAAGGTGAGGGACCATGCCCTAGCCTTGAGGACCCCCGCCCAATCGCTAGGACCCCCAAGCCTAGGTTTTAAGGTCTTGTTTGTAGGAACCAAAGATTCTAGGGCCCAATCGTTGGAAACTCGAGCACAAGCACTAGGGTCTAGAGCCTAGCCTTGAGGACCTTGGCCCAACATATGTGGACTCGGATTGGGGCAGAGGTCGAGTACCTAGACATGGCCACCAAAGAC
This sequence comes from Eucalyptus grandis, assembly GCF_016545825.1. Lineage (NCBI taxonomy): Eukaryota > Viridiplantae > Streptophyta > Magnoliopsida > Myrtales > Myrtaceae > Eucalyptus > Eucalyptus grandis. The sequence continues at coordinate 39,928,562 of NC_052622.1, read as the reverse complement.
TTGGGATGGCAACGAGGTCCCAAGCTTGAATTCTATGCATCCAAGCACTGGCGTTAGGGTTCTCATACCCAAGTGCCAAGATCCAATTGTATTTTAAAAAGTAATTTTTACTTTTTAAAAATTATTTTCCTAGATTTAATCATGGATTTACTTTTTAAGCAATTTTGTTATTTTTAATATAATTTTTTATTATATTTTAAAAATTTTCTTTTATTTTTTAATTTTTATTCTTTAAAAAATGATTTTATTATATATTTTTAATTACATACTACATATTTTTTAAATTTTATTATATAATTTTATCATATTTTTAATATAACTTTATTATATTTTTCAAATTTTCTTTTAACTTTTTAATAACTTATTTATATTTTTGCAACCAGCTAGAGGAAGAAGAAAATAAAAGAAAAATAAGAAAAGAAAGAACAACTGATTTAACTTGATCCTAGAGTTGTTGCCGAGAATAAAAAATGTTTTTCTACTTCTTAATTCCTAAAAACAAAAAAAAAAATTGCACAATAAATTTCTATTCTCCTTTTTTTCAAGAAACAAAAAACAAAATCAAATACTATTTGACACATTATCAAATAAGCCCTAAATCTCGAGAAAAAGGAAAATACCACCACAGGGTTCCTAAAGGGCCGGAAGCAAGCACCAACGGAGGGCTCAACTCAGCTCAGCAATGACTAGCTTTGGAATAGACAGGGTGTGGAGGAGAGAGGAGTGCGACCTTGGTTCGAATTTAGTCTTTCTTTAGTGAATATTCTTCAAATCAGGTGCAGCTTGGTCTTTTCAGAAGGAAAAAAGATTAAAAAAAAAGAACTCCAACCCTGTCCATAAGACAATGGCTGATGCCGTATCAGATTACCCAAACGAATTATACTACATTGCAATTGCATTACAGGTTAAAGATCACAGCTAGAACAGGGCGACATGTCGCTTCCTGATTTCCAGGAGTCGTACAGCGGCTACAAAATGGACTCCTCTTTCAACTGTTACTACAGGGGGCCAAAAAGGGTTTTGGCAGGCTGAGCCCATGAGTCGTCAAGACACGTTCTCTTTGCGTCAGCTCTCAAGAATCAGTTAGTGCATGGGTAGATCTTTTGAATACTGGATCTTTTTACCCTGCAAGATTGAAAAGAGAAATTAGTGCAGTGCATCAATATACATATTGGTGAGAAATCGTTCCATAGGAACACCCATTGCTTTCAGTAGATATATCTTCAAAATTGACCTTGCAGCATGTACACACCAAATTGTCATGTAGAAGGTACTCATCTACTCCAGTTTCACGGAATTGAGATTTTGAAGATACCGGCTTGTCATTCATAAAGAGTTAATCCACATGAACATTTAAATCTAGATGTACACTAGATGTGTCATATATGGCAAAGCCATGTCAATGTTGAGTTGTCATTTGACTAGATTAAGTTATCAATAGTTGGCAATCATCTTGTGAAATGATACTGATAAGGCTTTGAATCTTTAGCTCCATGAAGGTTATAAAGTGAACAATGTTAATGGGGCACTCCGTGAAAAAAACCAAGGTCATGCCACTGCTCCTCATCTTCGCACAAGAAATTTAAATTCAAACTCTGGTTTTCAAGAAAAAGATTGACTGTAGCTTTTCAGTGTAAGTTGTGCCTAGTCCTAAGCCACAAAGGGAGGGATGTTCTTTTAAGAGCATCACATGATAGTACTCTTGAACCAAGAGCAGTTATCCAATTAAAAGTAAAGAGATAGGAGGACACAGACGATGGGAAAGTTGGATAGCTAACACCGGTCTAATAATACCACCACAGGGTTCCTAAAGGGCCGAAAAGAATTAACATGCAACAAAGACATCAACTACTCTTGAAGGAGTCTACGAATGTTCTATTGCACAACAAGCTTGACACAAAAAATTCATGATGACAGAGAAGTCACATAAATGCAATACATAAAAAACCAAACATCTTTTAATAGAATATTATTAGCACACTTACACTGAAGAGATGTATCTGTCAATTTCTTGTTTCTTTTCTGAATCAAAGACAGTCCATTTTTCTTCTGCTACAACTGAATCACGCTTTATAACATCTGCAAGTAAACAGAGATAAAATGTCATATTATCCAGTTAACATCACATGAAATTAGCAGTATGTCAAAACCAACCTTGAAGCAATACATCAGGTTCACCTTTGTACACTTTCAACTTCCAAAAGGTATGCCCCTGGCCATCCACAATGACAGGCTCTGTTCTAACGGCATCTGATCTCTGCCCCTCTACATAATTTTTAGTATCCATTGTAACATTATTAGCACGTAAAGTGAGAAAGAAACTATGCTTTGAAAGCACACAAATATCCTGAGAATTAAGAAATCTACATTTGGTGGAGCCAAAGACAATGCAATTAGGACAAGAATCAATTCAGTATATACTGATGTGCGACTATCTCAAGTCTCAATAACCACATAAAGCCAGAACACGAAGTGCGTGTGATAGGGTCTCTGGAAAGTCCTACCATAACCAGCTGAGTATAATTTTAATACAGTTGTATGCATAGTCTCTCGTCCTAGCTGAATTCCACAAAGAAACAGATCTATGTACTAGCAGTTAACATGTTAGGCAATTGCTAAGATGAAGCCTTACCGCAAAATCTAATGACAAACTCACTAGGATTTTTACAACTTGGAAAAAAATGGCAAAATTACTAGTGTTTTGACACCCACTACACCTTAGCAGAGGCTTTTCTAATGTACCACCACCTTCAAGGTCCTCTGAAAAGAAAGAAATATAATAAATCTTTTACCAAAGTTTTCTATTACCAAAATGTTTGGAACTTGTCTTCCTAAGAGAACCCTTTTCTGTTTTACATTACCATAAGGACTCAAATTACTGGAAATTTTCATCAGACAACAAACATCAAGATCTTAGAACGTACTCTTGGATATCCTGCTCATCTCCAGCATCTCAGCTTGAACCTGGGTGATTTCATGTTTTACTTGTGACACAATAGCATCATGCTCTGAAAATGAAAGAGGAACACCATTTTTTGCGATAATAGCTTCAGCCACCTCATTCTTCATCTTCTGCTTTAAAAGTTTCTCCTGTACAACAAGAGATCAGATGAGAAATGGTTGACAGTCATTTCTCAGCTAAAATATCCCCAGCAATAATCAGTACCTTGTCCTTCACTTCAAGAAGCTTTCCTCTTGTTTCCTTTCCATTTTCAACATATTGCAGATTCTGCTCTTCTATCCATCCCCTCAGGTTTCTAGAAAAAAAATATATATTAAGAAAAGTTGGTGACCCATCTTGTTAAGGGGAAGGTAATGCAATATGAAAAGGAAAAAAGCGTCCACAATAACCAACACAACTTACTCCGTACTCAGAGCTTCATCACAAAGAAAATTTAAAAGCCTAAGCTTTTTTGATAGGTCTAATTCATCATATCCATCAGCACCTTTATCAAGGCAACCAAGAGGAAAGTCTTCAAATGGACATTTAGAGTCGGAGAGATATTTCCCAATAGCTTGCAACCATGAATTCCTATCATCCGCCGAAGTGATAGATGGAGACCTATCCACAGAAGCATTAAGGATTCAGAAATTTTTCACAAGAGCAAAATAATAGAGACTTTGTAAGAGTTTCAAATGAAACATACTCATCCCCCATATCCTTCAGTATCAAAGAAATCAATTGGATATGAAATCGAACAATTAAAGAGGCCTGCCCATGGCGCCGCCTTCTCCCACATGTTAATTCTCTAAGTATAGATTCAGCTTCTCCTTTTCTGATATCAAGGACCTGACATAAAATTGGCATAACAAAAGTAAAGTGTATAAATATTATTGCCCTGATTGAATATATCCAGAATTTACCAATAAAACCATCAGGAGAATACAGTTAATTACTGATTTGTTTCCTTACCCGATATGGCTATTATTGCAAACACCTCTAACAATTGTAAGTAAGAAATCTCAGCAAAAAGGGCTGAACCAATTTATAGTGAAACTTGCCTTGCCAAAAGCAGCACAAAATTCCAAAAATTGCAATGCGTCTCCAGTGACCTCAGAAGGCAACTCAACACCAGCCACACCAGTCAAGAGGATGCCTTCTGGCAGCGGGATGTCAGCATGCAACTCCTTCTGAAGGATCGCAGAATCGCCATTGACCTTAACTGGATCTGCAGTAGACTTACTTTTCACTGCAGCTTGATAGGCTCTTGCAGCCAGTGATCCTGCAGCATCCTGTCCCACGTTGGGTTTCTCTTCATTAACGAGATCAGAAGATATACCACTGGACACATCTACCATCATGTTCTTTCTCACTTTAACCCCACGCTTGTTCTTCTTATTGCGTTGTACCTCCCTATCAGAAACTTTGTCACTGTCACTAGGTTTCTTCAGGGTTCTGTCCTTCAGAATAGATTCATCATCAACATCGGTATTGTGCATTTCATTTAGGTCATCAGATTTTCTTTTCTTCGAAGACTTCTTATCAGAGTTGGCTGTTGAACTATCCAACTTCAAATTCAGGTCAATGTTGCGATCAGAAGAATTCTCCTTTCCCCGTTTTCTTGGTGAGAGAACAGCAAGGTTCTGGCAGTGATTCCAGCAACAGTTGTTGTAAGTCCTCTCAAAAGATTCATTAAAATGAAACGCATATTAAACAAAAGACAATTGTAAGCTTGGCATACCTCGTCTGAATCAGAATTCAATGATGAGACATCTACAGGGTTTGCGGGCTTGTTGAGATCAAGGCTATCAGGACCTCCGACATTCAACATCTCAGAGACAGAGGAAAATCCAGTCTTTTTAGCCGTGTGTACTAATATACCAGTGGGTTTGTGACCCCTTTTCTTCCTGTAAGAATGGTTATTCACCCGTCACCCAAGCCACCAAAGCAACAAACAGTGCAAAACCAAAATGATTTAGGACAACCAAAGACTTACATGCAAAAGCTACAGTTGCAAATGCCTCTGCATTTAGGGCATTTCCAGTCCTCCAACACTGCCACATCTGCCGCTTTCTCTCCATATCTTAGATTTGAAAAAACAAAACACAACGGATCGCCAAATGGATCATACCACTATTGACATAAAATGCATATCCAAACGATCGACATAAAGACAAACAAAACATCCGCCATTCTAACCTGTTCAAGAGGCACTTGTGACAAAACTTAATGGTACACTGCTTGTCTCCTTTCATGTTTCTGCAAGCAGCTGTGAAATCCAACGTCTTCTGACGGCACTGTAACATTCAAACAGCCAGGAAAAAAAAAAAAAAGAGGGAAGTCAACACCGAAATTTCCCAAAAGAATGCAGTGAAAAATGGTTTCACATCGCTTTCATTTTCCAGTACCCAAAATCAAGCATTGGCGCAACAGCCGCGCACAAGCAGAAAAAGCCACGGGCAAAAGAAAAGGGATACGGCAGTGAACAAGCGTCCACGGTAACCACCGTTTCACGCTCCGTAAAAACATCGTCATCCTCCAACGACAAACCAAGACTCTAGAAATTCAAACGCAAGATTCAACAAACTGAAAGAACGAAAAACGCAAGATCCTGCCACCACGACCTCGCAGAACAATCACCGAACCAAGAGAGAACAACACCGGACGAGCACGAATTCGAGCGAGCAAAGCTCGAATTTTACCTGGTGGCACGTCTTGCCATTAAAAGGGCAGTAGATTCGGCCCCCGACGACTCGAACTCCGGGGTTGCTGTTGCGCTTAGCAATGCTCGACCCGTCGCCGCCGCCGCCGTCGCCCTCCTTCCTCTTGCTCTGGCTCTGGCTCTGGCTCTGGCTCTTCTCCTTCCGCGCACAGGGAGAGACCTCGCTCTGGCGACTCTGGCGAGCTAGAAGGGACGGCCATGCGGGACGACGCTGCGTCTTCCGCTCCGACGCAGAGAGAGAGAAAGACGGAGAAGAGAGAGAGAGATCGGAAAAGCCAACGATGGGATGGGATCTCTGCTTTACGTGGGCTGGAGCGACTCCTTGCAGAGAAAAGTCGCATCGAAGCACGAGTCTTCTCATTAAATAATACGAATTCTGGATTTGGAAGAGATTTGAAATTTGGAGTTCCTCCCCATTCCCTCTTCGCCAGTTGGCGCCAACTCTATTTCTCTCTCTCTCTCTCGAAATGTTTGCTTTTCAGGGGCGTGAAAAGAGTCGAAAACGAAAAGCGCGCTTCGCAGTTTTTCCTCGTTCGGACAGTGCGCTGGCTGGGGGATTTTGTCGGATTGGAGGGGGATGTGCCAGAAAAGAAAAGGAGGGAAAATGCCCATGGATTTATGACAGTCTCATCCGTCCTAAAATGAAGATGTTCCGAAGATTATTAATGCCCCAAATCCGTAGCGTTGAATTGAGCTGCGGATGCTCTTAATTATTCACCCCTCTTCGCCATTAAAGTCGTGGGTTTCGACTGTTCGCGCGATTCGTGTCCGAAGGACGAAGATGATTGATGCCGATGATTTACTCATGTAATGCGGCAATGTTGGAAAGGAAAATTGAGTATCACTTTTTGAATTTGGTATTCACATAAAGAATATAAATCATTCTCCATTATAACCAAAATATAGATTTCTTTTACTGTCTAACAGCAATTTCATCATGCGAAAACCGATTAATTTTCATGTATAGATTTACTTTACTTTTGATTGAAGTTGATTGTAAATTGAAAAAGGAAGTATTAGGAATGGAATAAAAAAAAAAAAGCCAGTACGCGGGCAAAAGTGGACGTCCTCTCACCAAGTTGAGATACCCATTTTATCCTCGGAACGTAGATAGAAGACGCTTTTCAAATCGAGATTGCGTGAAACCCTCATTTTACCAGGGGAGTAATGTCCTTTGACAGCCTGTTGGAGAAGGGGAATCGGCTTTGGAGTTCCTCCTCGTTCGTCCTTGAGCGAGAAGCTTTTCTGGATTTAACGTTGGCCCGATAAAGAAGGGGCGTCAGGCTGTGTACATTGGCTCCTATACGCTCCTTCCCGTTCGCTCTTCCGGAGGATGTTTTTGGAGGGATCCCATCCGTGGACTTTGTTCTGTGTTTTACGCAATGCTGATTGCTGAGCGAGGCTTGGACTCGGTTTTTGCGGTGGTTGATCGGTCCTCTAGGATGGCTTATTTCATCCGTTGTGAAGAAGACGTCGGACGCGATCCAAGGGGCGAAGGTACTTTTCTCGAATTAAAAAATACAACAAGTTGCGCGGGATTTTTTAATGGAATACCTCATGTCATGACATCGGCGTCCTCGATCCAGTCACTTCTGGCTAATTTCCATCGTGTATTCAACTGTACTTTGAATGATGGCAGCACAGTGAATCACACTTCAAGCAATCTAATTCCGTGTATTTGCTGAGTTGAAAACGGATGTTGCATTTGCTCAGGCTGACTTTGCATATAACAGCGCAATTCATTTGGCTGTTTACGCTATGGGATGGCTTGGAACAGATTGTTACTCGGCATTTCCTAACAACGTCATTGCGTGGAATTTGGCTGAACAAGCCTCATTTGGTTTAGTTTTTGTAATGAGCTTTGGGCCTCTAAAACCTCTTTGAAAATACAAAGCATTTGGTAAGTATTTTTTAGATTCCCTTTGCCAAATGCTAACATTCCAAATGCTGAAAACATATTACAGATAGAGATCTACTTTGGGTTTTTAACACTTTGAATATGCATAGTCTACTGTTCATCCGCCTATTCATACTATTCCTCGACCATCCCTCTTCCTCGATCGCCCACCTAAGATCTAACAACCATCACTATCGCCTAGGGGTTGCACCTCCCTGGCAACCACTACTTAGGGTGATGCGACTTACAACTCAGGCAACATCACTTGCATCACGCAACAACACTTGGGAGTTGCAACCTCATGCGCTTTGATCATGCGACTCAGGCAATGCCTAAGGTCACGCAACCTTAGGCCGCCTTACTTGAGGTTCACACAACCTCAAGTAGCGATTTGGCCGTCCAATAATTTTCCGAATGTTATGTAGCGATTTATCTCCACCATATTTAATTTTTAGATTTAAAAAAGAATGGTAAAAGCCATTTATCAATGTGGATTTTACTAAATGGTATTCACACAAAAGTTATTTTTCAATACTATTTAAGATTATAATTTATCAAATAGTATAATATTTTGAAAATTTTCTTTATTTTAAAGATATTTTTATTTTTCCAAGCCTATTTTCTCACAGTCAAATCAAACGGACCATCAATTAACACACGGGAGAAAGTAACACAGATTGGCTGAGGCGAGGCCTTGTTACCAACCGTGGAGGTGTACTGCGTTTGGAGTTGACGACGATGTCGTGATTTATCTGCCGAAGCAAGGCCAGTACGGCAAATTTACTCGTACTTTGTCAGCATGTCTAGACATTCATATTACCAGGACGTGTCAATGGGGTCGCATCCCTTTGGCACGAATTGTACTTCGAATTTCAATGTTCTTATACGTGATGCCCATTCAGACTCGTTAGAAAAAAAAATCGACATTATTCATAAAAATGCATATATTCACTTTCACTTTTGAATACCCACATTGAGTAGTTTTCTTCTCCAACAGCAACTTTAGAAGAATTCTTATTAATACATACATGCTGAGCCTCTTGAGCTAATGCAAATCAATCTCTCCCCCTCAAAGATCCACCTATGTCGCCCCGCCGACGCTGCCTATATTGCATCCCTATCTGAACTACCGCGCCATGGTTTGCAAGGTCTTAAGTTCGTTCCCTGTCTCCGCACGTTCCGATTATGGAGGCTCCGTCGACAGCTGCGTCGGTCAAGGTTGTGCTCCCACCATCGTCGAGGGAGCTGCACAGGCCCACGGCGGGGCTAAATCTGGCTTTGCATCTTTGGCAGAGCGAAATTTGGCTCGGTTAATGACGGCGCAACCTCCGGAGCCATACCAAGGACAACGATGCCGGATATGGACCAGTCATGGGCTCGCCAATCGTGCAATGGAGCGGCGGCCGGGGTGTCATGGAAGAGAAGTTGGTGGTTGGGTGGCTGTGAGCGAATCACAAGCTAGAGTCGGCTACATCAGCGGCGGGGTGATCGCGACGGACCGGACAGTAAGGTTGTGGTCGGCTGATGGTGAAGGACGACAAGATGGAAGTAATTTTTTTTTTCCGATCCTTTACTGCTGGGTTGTTTGTCGCAATTAAGAGTGAGTTTGACCTTATTCCGAACGGAATCTCAACGGTTTCCTTGTTTTTCTTGCAAAAAAAAAAAAAAAGTGCCTTGAAAATCCACGTGACATCTCCATATGGCAAAGTAGCCATATGGACATCTTCGGCAAAAAAATATTAGTATATATTCGAACTCATCCAAGGTTGAATACAGTACAGAAAATCTAATTACGCCCCTCGACTATTAATGTACGAACTCTTTTGTCGAGAAAATGCCATGCTTCATTTTGACTTATCATCTCATCTCGTTGATAGAACACGATCATTGCAATCAAAATCCTAAGCTAACCCTCCATTGATGGAACAGACTGGAGAAAGGAAAATAATCCACTTCAGACCTCACATTGCATCGCGCGCACCCACCGTCCCTATCCCCTTGGCACCATCTTCAGGTGGCGACCGAGTGCCATCGTTGCCGCTGCGAGCTTGACCCGCCGGCTTGGTGCTCGTTTCCAGCAATTTCCCCCTGACAAGATAGACGGTCCAGCCGAGGCGTTCGAGGGAGTCAATGTAGGCAGGCACATAAAAACCGGGCACGTGCTCCGGCGCCTCGTGGTGGCAGTCGAATTCGTACCACTCGCCGTCCACCTTCCGGACGCAGGTCCAATCTTCCTTATAGTCCCGGAGACAAATGAGGGCACTCTCCTGCTCAAAATCAATCAGGGATTTCCTAGCATTCCGGGGGTGAAGTGGGGTGATTTGTATATCCCATGTTTTTAAGGCCTCTTGCAAGACCTGCAATTGCTAGAAAAATATTATTTAACCTTACGAGTGAAATTGATTATTCAAGAAAAATAATAAATAAAAATCCACCATCGTCATCGTATCTGACATGCATTGATTAATGAGAAAAAGTGCAAATTTTTTCTTCAAAATGAGGGGAAAAAAATCTACATCTTATTAAACGAGTTCCATTTAAAGTATCAAAGGGGCTTCCCTAAAATTCGAATGAGGGGTCTTTTGAATCTTAGTGGTCTTGTTTCTTGACTTCGATAGAAGCGAAAGAAAAGAAAGGAATCCAATTGGAGAATCAATAAGTTGGGTAAACCTCGACCTGGAAGCCGAAGCCGTCGAACCAAAAATGACGGGAGGAGTACGCTGAGAGGTTGAATTCTCGCTTTAAATTGAGATGCTCCTTTCGGTCGAGCTTGATCGTGATTGCTGTCAAATCAGATTCACCGAAGAGAGGCCCCTGTAGCAGTGCGTTGAGGCAGTGCACGGCAGAAGGAGTCGACCTGTCACGCCGCGTCTCATGGTACAGCTTCGCTCCTCGGTTGCTCGATCCTGCCATTTTAGGACCTTGTCCAAACCACAGCGATCGTGTCTCCAAAGATAAATCTTGAAAAAGAAATCGACTTACTTTGTTCTTAGAGCTCGATCAAGTTGGGGGTGACCACAGGTGACTCATGAAAGCTGAAGAGAAGATGAAAAAAAAAAATCGAGAGCAAAAAATGCGAAAGAAAAGTGATAGAAATTACGTATGAGTATACTATTATATAGTTGCGGTGACATGTATTTTCGGGGATATAAATATATTTGTCCAGAAATTGTAATTGAAACTACCCGTGGGTCTCACAAATTCGTAATTGCTTATGGTGTAGTAAATTGTATCTAGACCATACTTACTCATAGCCAACACATGCGAGGTGTGCCTGGAATAGTGGTATTCCTGCCAGCTGGATATTTGATTAATTTCCTTATTCGGTAAAATAAATAGTGTTTCTAAATGGCGATCCAATTTAATTTAAGTCATTTCAGACAGAAACAATCTTAATATGAACTGAAGAGAGAGACGCTCTTTTTAATTTTAAAATTTGAAGTAATCTTTAATTTGATTGAAATTTCAGATTCTGGATCCCCATTCTAGCATTCGAAGCATTTACGAGGCCTACTGTAATTTTTCAAATACCTCATAATCATCTGAAAATGCCCTACACCCTTCATTTAATGATCTAAGAAGGATCCCGAAATGGGAAATTTCGAAACTCAACCAAATCAATTTTATCCACCTCACTATAACTCAAACCAGAACTTTTTTTTTTTTTTTTTTTGGGTCGTTCTCAAACCAGAATTGAACTTTAAATAAATAAAAAACCCTGAAATTTTTATTTTTTTTTTTGGGTTTGTTGCACAGCCTTATTACAAATCAGGATTAATTCGAAGAGCCTGCTTGAAATTTAATAAATATTACCAAAGAAGTATCTTCGAGCTAATGAACTCCTAAATTTTCAATTTATTTTAGCTAAAGTGTGGGGGAAAACGAACGAACAGGTATATTATGGCTACATTTGGTGGAGCTCTGGGCAAATACAGAGTCATTTTCTTAAAGACGTTTGACTCGAATTGTATTTGCTAAAATAAAAAGCGCCTGGATAATTGAGTTTTAGTATATTTTGTGTAAAGTAATTTCGAAGTAAAAAGGAAGAAAAGCAAAAGAGATGGTCATGGTAACTGGTAAGTAACCCAACCGCTTCCTTCTTGTCGGTACTACCCGCGGTCTTCCTTGTTCAGATCCAGCTCCGTGTGGATCTTCTTCCTTTGAGCCTTCCTGCCGACGAAGAAGCGTTGCCCTCACCATCGGCGCTGCTGTCGGCCTCCGTCTCGCTCCCCGTCGTCGCTTTCAAAATCGTCTGCCTATGTTCAATGAGCGCGATGACTTTTACCCAGCTCAAGCGAGGGCCGCCACGAGCCCGAATGAGGGCTCTGAGGTTGTGTGACCTTGGCGAGCCTCGCGATGAACCAATCTAAGCAAAAATAGATTTGAGTGAGGGCCATCATAAGCCCGAGCAAGGGCTCCAAGGTAATGCGACCCTAGCAAAGAGTAGATCTCAGCAACCCTTGACACTCATTGTTAATGGTTAGATCCAAGTAACAGATCTAAGAAAGGAGCCCATTGTTAAGTGTTGCTTGGGTCTGCAAAGAAGAGTCACGAACAAATCTAGGCTCGTTTAAGTAGGTGGCTCGATCGCGGGGTCAAGCAGTGGGGATAGGCGAGTTTTCAAATTTGCTAGAGATGGCGAGGTCGAGCAATGGCATGATAGAGGAGAGAGGGGAGGAGGATTGTGTGTAAAGTGAGGGTAGATTTGGGATTTAAATAATTTAATGAGGACAAGATGGGAAGACAAAATCATGAGTTTTTATCTTTGTCAAAGCTCACATCTAGCCAATGAGATCCCAAAAAATTTTGCTGAACACCTGAAATTTTCCCCAAAGGAGCATTGGAGGCATTGATCCATGTCGGAAAAATGATCAGTTCAGTTAAAAAGCTATAATATTTAATTCTTCCAATTTTTATAACGTTGTTTTTATACATTTGAGTGAAATTTTAATGTAGCTATTATTTGTAAATTTTTGTTTGAAATTATTGATTTAGTGGCAGTCGGCTTACCTGACACCACGATGGTCTGACATGGATAAATTTTGCAAAGCATGACGAAAGATGAACCGAAGTCGTAACAATCCCCAAACCGCGGACAAAATCTCAAAATCGAGTCCCCCAATTGTCGAAGTCAATCATGCATGACAGTAACGTGGCATAACGATTTATTTGGTCAACAGAGAATGCAGCGAGAAAGTAGGGTAAATGCATTCGAAGCTATATTAATTTTAAGGCAGGTGATTTCGGGTTTTATTTCCGTATATCGACACCTTATCGGACTATCACTATATAAGGTACGTGTCAATTCCTACTTCCGAATTAACATTAAACATCTGACAAAGCATCTTCCAAAGCAAAGCATATCCATGCCTAACATATAATTTTACTGGTTTTTGGGTAATAAATCCCATACACAAAATCATGGAAAGGAAGACACATATCTATCCATATGAATAAATCAAAATACGAAAGATGAAAAATTGATACTGACTTATCAATGTATTCGTCTGATTTAGTCTTTGTTTGCAGAAACCATCAAGTGAATTTAGTACAAGCCCAAAAATCAAATATGAGACAAGTTTTTACCTTTATAGAGCTTTTAAACTTCACACATTGCTACTAGTATTGACAAAATTTTGTATTAAATTTTGTTCTGAACATGTGTTTCCAAAATAAGCCAAATTTAGAAGTTTCAATGGCAAACAAATTTTAGATGGTTTTTACTCCGGGGAAATTTTATTTCTAATTACATTCACATGTGCAGCTATTTTACATTGTATATTAGAAGTTTCTACTGCCCATAGAAATATCTGTAGTGCATGTGCCCTATCTAAATTGTATAAAAACACTATACACATAGTAAGCCCATCTTCGTAGTGTGGTCTATAGATTAGACCAACTTAAAGCACTGTAAACGTAATATCTACATGTGTATATTTATAGAGAGAGAGATATAGATTAGTGCGAAGAGAAATTGGCAACAATATATATTACTCAAAATATTCAAAAAAAATTGTCTTCTTAATATTAAATAACCGTGTTGATTTGAAGGCTTAAAATGCAATATAAATAATCCGAATTGCCACTTGGCAAAATAAATAGAAAATGACATAAATAATTCATAAACTCTAATTCAATATATAAAGGGATAAGTCTTTGCGGAAGTCACAGAACTTGTCACGAAAATGCATTTGAGTCAAAAACTTGAAAAATGCAAATAAATCCTAAAACTTGTCAAAATATTTCATTTGAATCATAAAATCAACGTCATTAGCCTTTTCCGTTAAAAATGTTGACGTGGCATTTAAAATTAATTTTTATTTTCCACGTGGTTTTTTTAATGATTTTTTTATTCATTTAAAAACTAAAAAAATTAGATTTATTCATTTTATCTTATTTTCAACCAAAAAAGAAAAATGAAAATTTATTTAAAAAATAAAACAATTCAAAAAAAAAAAAGGCAGCCTCGCCGGAGGGGCCGGCGAGGGTCGCCAACCCTCGCCCGCCAAGGCGAGGCCCCACCGACCCTAGGCGAGGGTCGGCGACCCTCGCCAAGCTTGGGCGAGGCTGCCCCAGATCTAGGCATGCCGGCCCTTGCGAGGGTCGACGGCCGTCGCCGGCTTGGGTGACACCTTGTCGGCCTCGCTCGGGCCGGCAAGGCTCGCTAGATCCGGCGAGCCTCGCACGAGGGCTGCAATGCCTCGCCCAGGCCGGGCGACGCCGTCGGCCCCCACGAGGTCGGTGTGCCCGGATCTAGGCACCCTTGCCCGAGCTTGGCGAGGGTCGCCCGCCCTCACACAGGGGCCGGCGAGGACCGGCCACCCGCGCCTAGGGCCGACGAGGCTGCCATTTTTTTTTTCGAATTGTTTTCTTTTTTAAATAAATTTTCACCTTTTAATTTTTAAATATTTAAAATCCACGTGAAAATAAAAATTAATTTTAAATGCCACGTTAGCATTTTTAACGGAAAATGCTAACGGCGTCAATTTTATGACTCAAACGAAACATTTTGGCAAATTTTAAATATTTGCATTTTTTGCAAGTTTTATGACTCACATGTATTTTCGTGACAAGTTTTAGGACTTCCACAACACTTATCCCATTTATAAATATAGTCTTGAGATTTTTTTTTATCTTATTTAATATGATTTTTAAACTACTTTCAAATATTTGACGTTGTCTTTAGTTTGTTTGGGATGTTCGATATCCTCCTTTCGATGGTTAGAATTAATGGAATTCACTAATTTAGGCTGCAAACCAATGACTCAAAAGTGGATAAAGGAATTATGCATCGATTTTCCTTAATGTAATTTACCAATACACATAGGCATTTGTCACGTTCCATAAATCCTTCCATGCTCCATAAATCCTTCCATGCTCGTGACATTTATGAGCAATGCTTGGGGTTATCGAGTGAAGAGTGAGAAAGTAGAGGGGACGAACACAACTAGTCCGTGGAAGTGGCGTCGGGAAGGTTGGTGCTAGGAGTTCTAGGATAGAAGTGTACAAAGAAGTTATCCACCATATTGTCCACTAGAACAACTATAGAAGGAAGGCTGGCCTGGCAAATTTCACTCGCCAGATGCCACACGGGTCGTTTCATGGCCAAGGAAACTGTCGGCCCGTGACACGTAATATCATAGCAGGAATCCCTCCAGTAAGTGGGTGAGTCGGAGAATCGAACTCCTCGCTCCAATGTGGGTTGAGCTAAGAAGTACTAGTGGTCTACCCGATCCTAAAAGGGCGAAGAGTGAATTGCCGGGGCAAAAGGTGCTCGAACAAAGCGCGGCTCTCGGCTCTTAGGATGACAATGGGGGCACTAGGAAGAGTCGGTTCCTCACCGAGCGGACACTAGGTTTGAGAAGAACCGAATCCTTGCTAAATATGGATAACATTCTTGGATCAATCGATGAATTCAAATAAGAGGTCTACTACCACGTTTTCAACAATGAAAGAACCTTCATTTGGTTGGCTAGGGTCAAGATGCTTAGTAGGCAAAAATGGTGTTGCCAAAAGATGCGATTAGCGAAAAATGCCACACTTGCCAAAGATTGTGCAGGTGATCGAGAATGGCCTGAACAACTGAGATCAAAAGAGGTTATTAATGGAGCAAAACCTGTTTTGTTGGGCAAGCGTGACCATTCGATGCGAAATCCCGAATGCGATGCATCAATGGTTAAGGGACGCAAGGAAGCGACAAAATAGATCGCAATGAGCATGTTGCGAAATTGAGTGGAGGAGAATGTCACGGTCCGTGAATCCCCCTGTACTCGTGACACTTGTGAGCGGTGCTTGGGGTTATCGAGTGAAGAGTGAGGAGGTGGAGGGGACAAACACAACTGGTCTGTGGGAGTGGTGTTAGGACGATTGATACTAGGAGTTATAAGATAGAATGATTATATCACTTAGTAGCTCTGAAGGCGGGGTTGGCCTCTTGTGCACAAACTGGTCGAGAGTTGATGCCGCTCTCTTGACGAGGCCATAGTAGGCCAAAACTAGTTGTTGAGCCTAAAGAGATCTGTTATCTCACTCGATAAACTAAATGCCTGAGCGAAGCTGGGCGTGGTACAATATCATACAGAGAAACTATTCACTGTATTGTTCGTTGGAACAGCTATAGAATGAAGGCTAGTTTGGCGAATTCCACTCGGTAGGCACAGCATGGGTCGTTTCGCAATCAAGGAAACTGTTGGCCCATGACACATTC
This sequence comes from Eucalyptus grandis, assembly GCF_016545825.1. Lineage (NCBI taxonomy): Eukaryota > Viridiplantae > Streptophyta > Magnoliopsida > Myrtales > Myrtaceae > Eucalyptus > Eucalyptus grandis. The sequence goes on along the minus strand of NC_052622.1, from coordinate 39,912,295 downwards.
ATTTTAGAGTAACTTAATCCTTAAGATCTGCAAAGATGACTGCTGCTAAAGTAAATGCACGAGCAATGGAACATCTCAATTTATGTAGGTAGATTGATCAAATCTGAATTTATGGCTTCATAATGGGAAAATTACCAAAATAATTATAAACATATTACAGTTTTTTCAATTAAGTCATAAATCTTTTTTTTTCTGTCAATTTAGCCAAAAACCTTTTACATTTGTGCCAATTTAGTACATCAACCCAATTTTTACTAGCCAACGTTGATGTGGATGCTAGCTGACAACAGTCGTCTGACCAATATTAATGTGTCAATTTTTAATATATATTTTTAAAATTTGTATGTTCTCTATTTTCTTCTTCCTTTAGCCCTTGTCGAATCGGCTAAAGGCCTCATCAGCCACTAGGGTGGCGAGGCGCCTGTGCCACCCTAGTGGTTGGTGAGGTCGAGCTTGCCTAGACTTGGCTAGGTGAGACCTTGGCCGGTGAGGTCTAGGTTGCTAGCTAGAGGAAGAAGAAAATAGAAAAAAAAAAAAAAGAGGAATAAAATTGAAAAATAGAATAAAAAATTAAAGAATTGACACGTCAACGTTGGTCTGCTGGCCGGTGCCGACTGGCCAAAATTGTCCAATTGATTGAATTGACACAAATACAAGAGATTTATAAATGAATTGGAAAAATTATAATAGCCATATGACTATTTTGATAATTTTCCCGTTTTATAAGCTATTGGTATCAAACTTTCCCATTGCCAAACAAGGTGTTGAAGCTCAACCTTTTCATGGAAATGAAGATAAGAAAATGCTCATTATAAAGTAGCTTCTCAAGTAGTATGCTTGCCCAAATTTTCTGGCGGTTCGGGACTTTGAAGTCGAATTTCCTATGAACATTTAATGGACCCTTAAAGAGGTTGTGCCATTTGGAGTGCAAAATCCAAAAAGTACTTACGAGTTTGTTTATTTAATAGGAAAGCTGCTTTTGACTTTCCTATGTTCAAATGATGGAAAATTAATCAATTTGCGAAAAATTGTTTTTCATGGAGTGAAAGTAACAAGCTTGAATTGGGGAAAACAACTTAACCTTTTGGCCAAAATAAATCACTTTCCTTAAACCACCTAATAAATGAATAGTAACTATTTTTCATACCAATAATTTTCATAGAAAATATTTTCTTTTATCAATGCATCTTAAGTTGCTCTTAGATATATGGCTCGACATTCTTGGAAAACGATCATATCGAGTGGCGAGAGGAGAATTGATTGATAGTATCAGTTTCCCTTTCGGTTTCACGGGTTACAAGCTACTTGGCACCGGACCTCTTACACATGGACCCGCGGGAGGTGAAAGATGGCAGCACTTTAAGTCGGAGAGAAATGCTCAAGGTGAGGAATTCGATGACCATTGCATTAAAGTTAGAATCTGAATTTAGACGAGATATTAGCATATCAAGTTTGCATTAATTTAAAAAAATGTTAATTCTATAAAAAATCTCCCAAACTAATACATGCATGTTATTTCTTCTTTAATCATTTTTTTGTCACAAAAATTCCCAATCTAATCCATATATAACACAATTATTCCAAATTGGGGTACCCACACCACATTTGCTCCCAATTTTGGCAAAACTTGTGCCACATTTACCCCCAATCACATGCACAAATTTGAGATCTTTTGAAAGTAAATGTATCACAGGTGTATTAATTTAGAGTAAATGTGGCATGGTGAACCGGTTTAACATAAATTAGTTTGAAGTAAATGTGTCACGTTATACTAATATAGGATTTGGTGGTATTGACCCTTTGCAAAAGGGGGTACCAAATTTAATTTATGAAATGGAACTAAGAATTCCTCCAAATCTTTTAGAACATTTCGAGAGCCTTGATGATGCAACCTCAGAATGGACACCAAGCTTTGATCCTTTTTAGGAAAATTCAAAATATAGGCTTGAAGTGCTCTTATTTTTTCAAATAATGGCTCGAAACATCATTGTTTTCTTAAATAAGGTTCTAAAGTATAACTTATTTCAAATAATGACCCGAAATGATCATATCAATCTCAGAGAATGGCCTAATCTCATTAGCTGAAGGGCATCATCGTTTTTTTATCTTTTCAATCTTTTCCTCTTTTTTTTCCATCTTCCCTCCTCCAGCTGTGGTGGAGGTCACTAGACTTAGGGGGGGACCGCCTTCACTTGACGTTGGCAAGAACTGCCCTCACCCTCACTTATGTTAGTGAGGCCAGGCGAGGGCCACCCTCGCCTGCCCCCTTCTTCAGCCTAAGGTCGGCAACCTTCGCTGGCCACCAACAAGGCACAACAATGGCCAATGAAAAGAAGAGGAAAAATCAAATAGAAAAGAAAAGAAAAAGAGAAGGAAAGAAAAAATTAAAACATATTTAAATACGTGCTTAGATTTTTTTGACTAAAATACCAATTCTTTAATGGTCGGAATAGTCACTAGCTAGCCAAAAATCATTATTTGAGACAATTTGACCACTTCAAATCATTATCTGAAATAATGTTTATTTCGAGTCATTATTTGAAAAAATAATAACACTTTATACTCTTATTTGAAACATGGTCCACTTCTAATTTTTATTTGTGAAAATGATGGCGTTTTATACCTTTATTTGAAATTTTACCATTCTTTTTCGGAGCACAATTTAAGGGATGCAATGGCTTGGTATCCAATTGAATTACAAAATTGTTGGTTCTTTACATAAACACGATTATGGCCTTAATTGCGTGACTCGGAATTGGATTCCATATCTTTGACTCCCGAAAGGAACTGAATTTGAGAGTCTTGATGGCTCCATCTCAAATTGAAGATGGTCGCGGTCTTGCATGAAATTTCAATTAAAGATAAGCACTAAGCAGACTGATCCTGATTGCGATACGAAAGTCAAGAATAATGTATTGCCCAAGTCCATCTCAAATTGAAGATGGTCGCGGTCTTGCATGAAATTTCAATTAAAGATAAGCACTAAGCAGACTGATCCTGATTGCGAGCACGAAAGTCAAGAATAATGTATTGCCCAAGTCCACCTGTCACATAAAATTGATATGCAGTAGTCATTGCGTGGGATCATTTTGAGCCAATATCGGTGGGCTAGGCTTTTGAATGTGGGAGCGCCCAAGTCTTACTCATTTACCTCTCGAGCCTAAGCGGGCCAAGCGGCTTGCTCGCCTGTCGACAGCCTTAGTAACTCGGATATGACGGGGCTTTGCTTTCTCGAAAGTCCTTGACAATGGACGGGGATGCTATAAATGATATAAATAGGCGATAGATGATTCAAATAATTAAATATTTCATCTATCGGATAAATTTAAAAGTAATTTTGGTTAATAAAGAAGCCGTGTTGCAATTACACGTATAAAGTTGTATAAACTGGACAAAATGGATTTTAGGAGCTATTCTATTATTTGTACCATGTCGGCTCATATGCTCGCCATGTGATACTTAATTTTGCTAAAGTGACAGCCACATGGCAAGCCACGCATGCCATACTTTACCACACAAGGCACTACCCACATTCGATCAATTACCATCGGTTTAATAATCCGTCGTCCTCAAATGTTGCTTATGAAACTCACGTGTAAATTTAAGAATGGACGAAAAAGTACTAAATATAACAATTACGATAAAGATAAAATATCTTATAATAAACTTTCATTCCTCTTCCCAAAGACCTATCTATTTCGATTTTTTCCCATTTAAATTTGAAAGCAAATAAAGTTTAAGCATCTTTAAATATATATATATATATATATATATATATATATATGTAACTTACTCGTCTTATCTAAAATCATAACATAAAAAGAGATATATATCTTATTAGATGAATAATATATCATTGAAGTGTAAATTTTGTTGACTATGCGAATGAAAGCATTAACCATTCAATTTAAAATTAAGTTAAAACACTTTGAAGGATAACTCAATTTATATGGATAAATTTCACTAAATATTCACTAATTTAAGCATACAAATAAAAGAATAAAAATTTCAACTCATTTTGAAACGTGCACGTTTATATTTCATTTAGTTTTATTTCCTTCCTTTAAGATGCCCTTTTATATATATACACACTTCAAGCAAATTTGTTCTAGAAAAAATGAGGATGAGAATAAAGTGATCCAAATTCCACTTAATTTGAAAACGAGATATTCTTAGGAAAGAAAGCAAATAAGAGAGAGAGAGGTTAACGAAGTTTATCCATTACTTTAGTATTCGAAATATAGTTAACTACATAGAATTGCCTCTTATCCAAGTCGCACTTGAAATAGATATTAGAATTTTTTTAATCACAAAACTGTTGATAAACATCGAATTAGCCAATCAAATTCTAGCACCAGGATGAAAGGCTCCTTTCCTTGTGTCTTTGTAAGTAGGAGGTTCCTCAATTTATATCGACACCTTTCCCAGACGGAGATATACCGAAAGCACAAGGGATCGTTGCTTCTTAGAGATTGAAGTCCTTGTTTCGCGTACAGCTGTCATTTACGAATATATATTCGTGCAAAGCACGTGGTATTTTTTTGTCACCTCATCCCTCTTTAATGAGAAAAATTGGATCATTGATTTGTCATCTATTACATTCAGTCTTATGGTTATAAATACGATAGATATACACAAAAATTGTCTTTAATACATTTTAAAAACGTATATGCTGGTTTTTCAAGGAGGACAAAAAATGCTCTCAATGGTAAAACCATCAATCCAATCAGAAAATTTTATCTTTTCAAACATGAAATATGAATGGAAAAACATTCGTAAATGTATATCTAATTAGAAATAATAAGTGTATCGATAATTCCAAAACTTATCACGACACCATAATCGAGCTCTAAAACTTAAAAAAACTATAATGAAGTTCTAAAACTTATCAACTTAGTATAATCAAATCATTTTGTTAGTTCTATTCAAATTTGACTGGTAGGAAGTGCGGACGGGATTCGTTTTATTATTTTTTTAAGACAAGTGGTGCCGAGAAAAGAATTACCGTCCGTTGACGCCGTAGGATACCGAACGGAAAAGACGGAGCGGCCCTCGAGAAGCCCCGAGACTCTCAGGACTGCAGTCGATTCCCGTAAAGACACCGGCCCGTGGTGTCTCCTCCCCTCTTCACCTCCAGCGACTTAAAACTCAAGTTGTTGTCTTTCGACCCAAAAACATTAAAAAAAAAAAAAAAAAACTTGAGTTGTCTTATATCGTATTTCTCTCTTTTCATTTTTATTATCTTTTTCTTTTTATTTTCGCCATCTCTCTCTCCCTCTCTCTCTCTATGAATTGCGTGCCTATTTATAATGTCGTGGATCCAATACGAACGATCCCTCCTCCCGTCGCGAACTGCAAAAATCTGTCTCTCTCCTTCTGTTGCGTCTTCCCTTTCCATCGACGTCGATTGATTACTGAATCTCAGCTTCTAAAACCCTCCCCCTCCCCCTTCCCCCTTCCCTCCCCCGCCCTTCCCTTCCTTTCTCTCTCCTAGGTTTTCGAACCTCGACTTCTCCCCCTCCCCCCTCTCTCTCTTCTTTCTCTCTCTAGCGCCTCGGCCTCCACCTGTCATTGTAGGGTTTGCGCGACGTCGCTGCTCCCCCCAAATGATCGTGCGAGACTCCGCCTTTCCTCCGCGAAGCCGGCGGTTCGCCTCTGCAATTCGGCGTTGATTTGCCTCTCCGAGGTTCGTGCTCCTCGTCCCCCTTCGCCTCTTCCGTCGGTGGATTTGTCTGCTCTGCGCTTTTGGGCTTTAGGTTTTTCGCTCTCTCTTTTTTTTTTTGGTTTGACGGCGTCTTTGGCTTGCCGGGGGACCTCGGTTGTCAGTGATTCCGCGCGGGGGCGGGTGGGAAGGAGCGATTTTTAGGTTTTCCGTTCTTTTCGAGTGTCGCTGTGCGAACTGCTCGGCAGCGGCGGCAGCGTGTGCGTGCGTGGGGGAGGGAGTTAGTGGATTGGTGAAGTGTTTTTTTTTTTTCTCTCGAATGTTGGGTCGCGAGTGAAGCGAATTTCTTCCTCTGTTTTCTCGTGCAAGTTTCTGCCTTTTCTCCCCTTCGTTTCGAAATAACCACTGGGCACGCCTTTGCCGTCTAAGGACGGCTTCCTGTTTTCTCCTGGTGCTATGACTTCGTGCTGGGATCCATCTAATTGTTTGGGGGCATTTCCCTTTGTGTGTGGGTATTTATTTATTTATTTTGTTTTTTTTTTCTTTGGGCAGTTTGCTTGGAATATGTCCAGGATGCTTAATCATGGGTTTTCATTTCAATAATAAGTAGGCTACTCGTTTGCATACTTTCTGATGCTGCTGCTTAAGCTAAGTTTACAAAATTTTGATCTTTTCTTGTCACGGGCTTGCAGTTCCTGGTTGCTGAAGTGGGGAGCTCTTACAGGAGAAATTAGATCCTTCAGGGAAGGGTCTACTGCGGCAATGCGATTTCTTTCTACTGAATGATTGTTGCGATGGACTTAAATGCCTTGCCCGAAGAGGATGAAGAAAGTTTCGATAGGCATGTTGTGGAGGAGTATGGCGCACAAACGGAGCGCAATGAGTCCGCCCTTGATATTGCCAACCGGGTGCTTACTAATTCTCTCTTTTGTCATTCCCTCTCTGCAGATTGTGTTTCGGCATGTTTAATCTGATTTAATTCTCCTCTGAATTCTTCCCTTTTCCCATGGTACGGTTATGCAAAAGTTTGTATTTTCCAGAGCTAGCTTGTTGTTAGGTAACGCAGGTATTTGGAGTGGAAGTTTTATTATCTTTCCTAATTCTTATGCTTTTGGTGCTTTGGAAACTAATAATATGCAGTGTGCTTTGTCGATCAAGCAAGTTTGTGCACTTCGGCTTCTAAACATGACAATGCTATTGTACTAAGCAGCATAATCCTCTACAAAATTATGCTGAAATTTTATCAGCATAGTCACTTAGGCTTCTAATATGCCCGCGGAAACTTTAATTAGATGATGGCGTGAGATAATGAGAGCAGCGGATCAGCTTCCAATTTTAACTCTGTTCCAGTTGTCAGTCTGCATGAACTAGTTCTTTCTTTTTTTCATTAAAATTATTAATGCCAAAAAAGAAAAAGGATAGAAAATGCAGATGTTGAGTGCATATATGCTATCAAATATGTCTAATTCAAATTTATGGCTTGAAATTGTAGTTTGTGCAGTGAAGAATAACATCCTTTTTATGGCAGGAACGTGATGAAAGGCGCAAGAGATTGAGGAGAGAACGCTCAGATGAAAGAACAATGACTGTCTCTCAGCGTTCTTCATATGATCAGTTTCATCAGACGAGACACATGAATAATAATCATAGAGGATCTAATGTTCCACATGGTATTTTCTAGTGCCACTTTATTTGTATCTTTCTATATCATATATCTGTGACAATGCTTTCACTTGTGATGTTGCATTGGGATGTATGGGGATTGCGTTTGAGCTGTTATGCTTGTTCTTCCGAGATATGGTAGCACCAGGGGCCAAAATTCATTTAGTGATCTGGTTTCTTTATTTCTTTGGCTTCTGAACTTGATAATTGGATAGTAGCTTTTGACATAGGGTGGCTTGTGTTGTTTTCCTGATTACAAGATACTTCGTGTCTTCAGAAGTTTGCATGCATTTGAATGCGCAAGAAGGGAACTGGGTTTCATCTGTTAGGACGAGCAATTTGTGAGACTAATCACTCATTTATCTTGAAAGTACTATTATCTCTTGGGATTTGAGCACCATCCCACTGGTCATTTAGTGTTTTGTTTTTACTTAAATATTTTAGTTATTTCTATCTTGGCATAATTTGAATTCTGTTTTATATGCATGTAGCCTGATTTCTCTCTCTTTGATTAGTAAGTAACTGATTTGACTTTAGTATAGAACCTATTGTTAGTTTATGATCTTTCTTATGATAAGACAAAGTCATGAATCCTGAGATAACTTTTGACCCATATCAACAATTTTAGTCATGTGCAGATTGAAATATTACTTGTAATGTACAAACTAATATAGGGTGAATTTGGGAGAACTTTGAAAAGCAGCTTTGTAATCCCAAAGTTATTTAGTGAGAAATGGTAATTGGACTTAAAGGCAGCTCTGTGTTCAAAGAGTCTTGCAACAATCATACCAGACACCAAAATTTTAGTTAAAGGACTTTTGAGTGTCCAAAGCTATGTTTCACAAAATAGCCCTGATATTTGTAGGTCTCAAATGAGTCTGCAATTTATTAGGTGAAGTCACTGTGTAATGTGTCATGGGATAGACATGCGCATTATGTGTATTGTTATTGGAACTTTGACTTGAACAAACGTGAGAGTGTAGCCTGACCAATTTCAGGAAGTCCTGCAAGTAGCTACTGTGAACTAATGAATGACGTTGTTCAGTTACGGAGCAGTCAAAGTCATGGGACCAACCTTTAAATGAAATCCCCAGAAGAAAAAAATTGTTTCAGTGAAGCGTAACCTCACTGTAAAACAATTTTCTGAATGACTCTGCTCCGGGGGATCTTTTTCTTTCCTTAAAGTCCTATAGATGTGTCTGGGTTTTGAACTACTGGTAGAATCATGAAAGCATTCACAATCATCCTCTCAATTACATTTTGGATCTTCGATTTTCTATTTCGAAATTCTGCACTTTGCAGTCTCTGTCCTTTTAGAAAAAAAATTACACTGGGTTTTCTATTTTGTGGTTTCTGAGACTTAAATGTGTGAAGTGTTCTATTTTGAAATTTCCGGGCGCATAGTTTATTTTTAAAAAGTAGATGATGCAAAATGTAGGATGAGAGAAAGCTAGAGATGGTTTACTTTACTTTGGCCAAACCATTTCCTCAGGGTTGAAATCGTTCATGGTACATTTTTTAATTAGCTGGCAAAAGTCCTCAGCTTTTGGCTTGTGGGTTAAGTCAGAAAGATCTGGGGAGTATAATAGCCTTGAAGTACAACTAATTCAGTTTTGTTCAATCACTAAGGTGAGAGAAGGGTAGGCTATGGAACTCTTTACGGGGGTTATGAGTTTATTTCTTAGTATATTGGACTAATTGCCTCACAAATTCTGTGAACATTTAGTTTCACTTTGTGCTTTGAACAAGGACAATTTTTATTTTTTTTGGCATGCGTGTGTGTGTATCCTATCCTATGTTCTATTTACACTGTTACTCTCTCACTTTTGCAATTTCTGGGAGTTAAGCACTGGACATCTTCCTCCCCTTGCCACTGGACCAAGCAGCTAGTGGTAATTTGAGCAAGGTAACGCGTTTTGGCAGACAACATTTAACTGTCTTGGCGGTCAGACATTGTTGACTGCCTGAGAAAGACAATTTGTGGTCTGATCTACGTGAAATCTTCAATTTGGTCATGTCAACAGTGGACTCTGAATTGTTATTACAATGTTCATCATTCAATTACGAGGTTCATGTTGCAAAAGTTCTGCAAACAGTGCTCTGTCATTAACGGAAAAAAGCAAGAGATTGTTAGGACAATGAGATTAATATTTATAAGTCTTATGAATAAGAAATGGTTTCCGGAAAACCGAAAACTCACTGAACTCAATCTAGTGGCTGTAGGAGATTCTAGTTGTAATTTTGAAAGCTAAATTTTGCCCTTTTTGGTTAGAGAATTTTTTATGCTGCACATGACTTTGAAATGAAGTAATGGATATATGCAATTTTTTTCCCATTTGATTTTTTTCGTGTATTGTAGTTTCTCTTCCCCTTGCCTCTTGATGAGCTTGCTATAACAACAAGGCCACTATATACATGGAATGAGGAAACTTTTTTATGTAATCCCTGAGGAATTTTGTGTACTCCAATTGTAGCCTGAACCCTTTTTTTTTTCCTCGTGGGTCCTAGTGGGTCCCAGTGTCGTCTCTTTTCAGAAATGGTTGTGATTGCATACGGAGAATATCCAATTTAGTCCAGAAGGTACCCAATATGCCCTCTGGAAGAATTGATTTCTCTTTTTGAATTGGAGCTGCTTTGTCTTAGGACTTTGAGCTAAGGGGCATTCTTTTGCTTAGACTTGCGAATTTTATTTGTTCTTCTACTTGCAATGAGTGACCAAACAGAAATTAGTGGCCATGAGAAGGCTTTTTATCAGGTGCTAGTTTAGTGGAGCCTTTGTTAAACCTCTCAAAATATCATATCCACTACTGCCTGTTATCGGTGACTAAGCAGAAAGTGGCCAATGGGGCTCTTTATGGAATTAATTGATACCTTGGGGTCTATCATCAAATATAAATGGTGAAGGGAGAAAGACCAATCAAATTGTGGTTCATTGTGGAGCTGCGAAATCAGAGAGTGTGTATTCGGCTAGAATGTCGGCTGTTGTCATTCACTTGGTGGGTCCATTGTGCCCCCTAGTCTTGGACTGGAAAGGATTCAATTCCTTTTTCATTTCTAGAGGAAACTTATGAAGCCGCTTTTCTTTAACAGATGTTCCTTAGCTCTATCTATACCTTCGCCTCAGATTGTTCCTGTACACCTTGGTCACATACAAAAACTAGTTGATTCATTGATGGAATTATGATGTAAAAGTTTTGAATTGCTCCTATGCATGATACAATCTTTCTCTAACTAGTCTCTGTAATTTCTTTTCACAACCGTGGTTATTTTGGGTCTGTTAGGTTTTTGGGACATGAAAGTTCACTTTGTTTCCAGCACTCTGTAATCTTATTATACGTTGTTGATGAGAGGAGATCCTGATGCTAATGCTGCTGTCCAATAATAAGTGTCTCGAAAATTTATATTATGTGTTTGCAAAAATTTTGGGGTCAATTATTGAATTATTGCTTGTGAAAGTGCATCTCATTCCCTCCATTGGTTCCCTGGACAGTTCTAATTTACTTTGTTGCTTGAGTGGACATCAGGGAAATCAGATTGGCCTGAGGGAACCTATATGCCTTGATTGTCAAAGATTGGGGAGCATAAGCAATTTCCTTTAGTTCTCATCTATTGTTTTCTCTCATATGTTAATAGGAGTCAAACTGAATGGGGTATTTGGGTAGGAATTGCAATATCTTCATTCTGTTCGAAAGTGGATGCTTTCTCTTTCAATTTTAACAATTGGCTTTATCCACCCGAGCAGCACTTTATTGGTGTCTTTTGGTCTTATAGGTTGGTTAGACTGCCCAGCGTATGGTCAAGAGATATTTTGCTTAATTCCTTCAAAGACGCCACTTGGTGATGGCTTTGACATACCTCCTGGTAAAAGATATTCGTTCAAGCAAGTTCTACATCAACAAAGAGTTTTAGGAAGAAAAGTAAGTGGCTGGCTTTGACTCCATTCACACTGCATACTCCTTTATGATATTATGGCATCCATTATGCAATAGAAACTTCTTTTTGTTTTTGGTGCTATTTTTTGGATTTTTTTTTTTTTTTGGTGTGGGGGCTGGGGGACGTGGTTGCAGATTTCCATGCTGTTCAGGTCTTCATTGACCATTGTCATTTTACTTCGTTTTGTGAAACACTTGTACCAGAATATGATTCATGCTGTAAAACGTATGACTGCAAAAACTAGGATTCTACTTTTGAGGCTTTGGCTTTATCCATGGCATACAGCTGATCTGACCATTTGGATTTTTGAGGATTTATTTCCATTGAAGAAGTATATGAGTATGATTTTCATGTAGTAAGTGCAATTTCTTTTTACAAATAACGGGTAGAAAACTTATGTTGACAATGCATTTCAAGCTTTACAGTAATTGGATTATCCACTACATATCTAGTTGACTTTGCAAACTGAGTCATTGAAAGGGAAGAATTATTGGAATACCGATTGTGGGTTTATTATGTTCACAGCATCTGTGACAAATGAAGCATGGAAAGGTATCTTGTGTGCATGACCATTGCATTATTAATAAATACACATGCCGATTTCAATTCATGATTGTTGAGTTTCTGATATATCAGAACGCCGTGAGATTTTATTTTTTTATTTTTATTTATTTTTTATTTGTTTTTTATTGGGTCAGAGTGGTGAGATGTTTGACATGCTACTTATTTGGAGCCTACTTTAATTTTCTCTTTCCTTAACATAGGGCTAAGAGTACAACATTGAAAAATTCACAAAAAGTGGTTAAATATCTGCAGTGTCTCGGATGGGCCTTGAAGAAAAAGTCAAGTCCAAGTCAAAGGAAATATTGCTAACTCTGTTTATCGACAAATAAAAGGGGAAAAAATTAAGAGAGTTATGTATGTGCAATAAGTCATATACTCAATTTATTCATGATGTGGAGTAACAATTTGTTTTGAGTGAAGTGACGGAGCATGGAAAAACCTATCTGCCATTTCATTTTATGTTCCTCTCTTTGTTAATGTAGATAAAGACCTATATGGGGGTTGTTATCTTAACTTGTTCAGACTTTTAGATATCTAAACTTCTTTTGTTGATTTTACAGATTGGCTTGGTGATTGACTTGACGAATTCCACAAGGTATTATTCCCCAGCAGATTTGAAGAAAGATGGTATTAAGTATGTCAAGGTAGGTATCGGCCTGAAGCTTGAAGCCTGTGGTTACCAATATGTTTGCGAACCGACGAAGTTTTCCTTATCTAAAATTTAAATTTTGGGTCCAGATTCGATGTGTTGGGCGGCTTGAGGTTCCAGAACCTGCAGCTGTAAATGAATTCGTGTTTGAGGTATGTTTCTTCTTAGATAGGTGGTTGGGGTGGATAAAATTGGGGGACGAGCTTCTGGTTTTCCTTATTGGACATGATGATGTCATGGGTCTTAGCATCGTTTCCCAAAGTGATAGTATTCCGGCGATATTTGCTTAGGTTGTCTTGTTCTTGATTTTGTTTTAGCCCAGGTACTTTGGAGGATCTAATGAGATCAAAGTGGAGCAATATTGTAGAAGTTGTCAGTAGAGCAGATAAGTGATGGATACACAGGTTAGAAGGGGTAAAATAAGAGCACATAGAATTTAGAAGGAGAGGATAACAACAAATATGGAGCATTTAGATTGTAGGGAAGACTTAATATAGAATCAAGTGCAATGAGGTTAAAGGGCCGACACCACTTGGTTGAATAAGGCTTGGTTTTTGTTGTTGTGGATGTTCTTGCTGTTGTCACCTATATTCTTTGAGATGAATCTACCAAGTGAATGATTACAAGTCACTGGAGAAGTATTATCGACTTTCAAGTTTTTCAGTTGTATAGTCCTTTTTGTAATTAATCATACTGGCATAAACTGGCTAAAAGATGGATAAAGGAAAACTTTTGAATGGCTCTTATAGGTGGTTTTGTAATGATGGAAAGTAAGAAACGAAAGCGTTTTGATATCCTGTTGTTGGCCAATGACAATGACTACCCTTGGAGGACATTTATGGCAAGCTGGGTTTTGTTGGCATTTTATTAATGAGCTTTGTGTTGATCATATTTCTTGTATTTCAACTGAGCAGGCTGTGTAAGATTTTGCTTAGGGATCATTTGCACCATGAATCTAATTTGGTGAAAGGAATTTCCCTCATGACAGTTAATTATCTGTCATTTAGTTCTAACTTGCCTTTTCCCAATTCTTTCATAGGTAATTCAATTTCTGTCTCGCCAGAAACATTCTAAGAAGTTTATCTTCGTCCACTGTACGCATGGTCATAATCGTACAGGATACATGATCATCAATTATCTGATGAGATCCATGCCGATGTCAGTCACCCAGGTGGTAACAGCTATCCTAATTCCATTTATGTGGGCTTTTGAAATGGTTTCTTATGCTTTATTTATTCTGCAGGCCATAAAAATATTTTCTGATGCGCGTCCCCTGGGATTTACAAACCTGAATACATTGAGGCATTGTACACATGTTATCATGAGAGGAAGCCTGAAATGGTCATTTGTCCTCCCACTCCAGAGTGGAAGAGATCCTCTGATCTTGATCTTAATGGTGAAGCTATGCCTGATGAAGACGACGATGGAAATTTAGCTGCTCCTCGGCATGTAAGAACTGGAAGCATATAGTATTGATCTTTGGTATTATGGTTTTGCAAGATGAAACTTCTGCAGGGAACGGTTCTTAGGATGTTAGATAAAGTTTTAGAGAACGCATGTGTACAAGAAACTAGCAGATTGAAAGGTTCTTCTGGACTGAGCATTAGACCTATTTTCTTCTTCCTCTTTTGTTTCTTAAATTTAAATCCACTGCGCATGAAAGATGTTGGATCACATTTTAACAAACTTTTGTGGGCTTTGTTAGAGAATATGTTGTCAAGCGTTAGAGCTGTTGGTGTGGTCCTTATCCTTTTGTTAGTTAGCATAAAAGAGAACCATCATCTGAATCATTTGAAATGAGTATATTCCATTAATGCATGCTGCCAGCATATCTCGACATTTGTTTCTTCATTAAGTTTTGCAGTCATGTTTTGTCATTGCGATATGTTGCTCTTAGTTCAAATCTTTGCCATTGGGACATGTTGCTGTCACACTTGTCAGTCTTGTGGGTGATCTTAATAAGATTCTTGTCGAGCATTTAGTGTGAAGGTTAGAGATGTCGCAAAAGTGCAGTGGTTTGACACTCCTGGGGGGAAACTGACTGCGGATGCAACTTTCATCTGTCAATTCAGAGTATGCAGATAATTGTGAGAGGGTGTTTACATTTTCACATGAAAATCAGATAGAATAAAGTTCAGATGTATGTCTTCTGGCAGATCCTTCCTATGTATTTGGAAGAAAGGGCTTTCACAGTGGATGTTGTTTTGGAATGTCATTTTAGTTAGCCTTTTCATCTCTTTTTTTCTTTTCCTCCCTTTTTTTCAGTTTATCCCGACTCTTTTGGCCCATTTTGCTGAAGTAAAATTGAAGTCAGTAATAGATGTTGCAGCAATTTAGAAGGTGGATGATCTTACCTGTCCTCGTGTAATAGGAACAACCATGCAGGAGTAGGAAATTAATTAAGTATTGTAATCTCTTCTATACATCGAAGCTTTTATTGCTAATTTTATGGAGAGCCATGAATGGTAAAGACAGTGTGAGAGATATTATACTGGATAAGAGGTTGACTTTCATATAATGGGAAAAATCTCAAACCAGTATGGTTGATGTTGGCAATCATCCATTGGTAGAAATGAAATTGACCCTTCCGAAAGGGTTGGATAAGTTTAAAGTGTCTATGGGTGTGTTGTCTATGGGCAGTCCTTTTTTGCCTTTGGGGTCTCTCTCTCTTGACTGACGGTGGACTCTTCTATATGAGGTGCCCCTTATTGCTCTTTTAATGATTGAGATATGTATGGTTTGTTTCTAATCTACTTGCTCTATATGATTTTTTAACATTGATTTTCGAAAAATGAAATTAACTTCATTGTAATACTTTTAACAAGTCCTTTTATTTCAGGATAATCACGAGACTGAGAAACCGATGACAAATGATGATCTATTGGGCGAGGAAATACCAAGGGACCAGAGTGATGGATTTAAGAGTTTCTGCTATCAGACTCTTAAGCTCAATGCGGTGGGAAGATCATTCTATGATTTATTATGATTTTTCTTTTGCAAGCTCATTTATTTACTTATGTGGATATGGTCTGATCATGATCAACTTTTAAAAAAAGCTTAAGCTATTATGTGGACTGGGTTGGATATGAAAATGGGCCAACATCCCTTCACACATAGGTTGAGATTTAGCCTATGACAAGCATTGGGATATAATATACTTAGGGATGATAATGAAGGGCTCAGGTAATTTAAACAGCTGTCGTGAAACTATTAAGATGTGTTACCATTGCCGACGTGTTCAAAAGCTGAAGCTGTAAGATGAAGATTAGATTAAATAATTCAGTGCTTCTAGAACCTTGCGGGTTCCTAAAACCTTGTGGGATGAGTTTTGGAGTGAAGGGTACATTATTTTGAGCCTTGAAGACAGTGCGTGAATGTTCAGATTAGATTGCTTGAAAGATGTTAGAGTGAATTTGTCATGCTTCCTGTAATAATAAAAGTAAACCTCATCCCGTCCATTGTAGTCAGACTCAATTGTCCCTCCTATGCCAATGTGCTGTGTAGATGATGTCATCTTAATTGTTCTATTATTTCTCCATAGGCCCATTTTGTCTTGTTTACATACAGATGTACGGGGATTTGTTTAGCTAGTAAGATGCCCTTTTTACTCCTCTTCATTAATTCCATGCTGGACTCCCTCACTCCAACTTCCATTTATCGCATGATTTTCAATGTTAATAAATATGGGAAATGATGAGTCAAAAAAGAGACAAAAGAAAACAACGTGAGTGACGCAATAGGTAAAGTCTTAGCTCTATGTTACTCACTATTGATGCTTTTTCATAATTTCAGGGAAGAGAGGCTCACAATTTCGGATCCCATCCTGTTTCCCTCAACAGGTTTGATTATATTCTGGAGTGCATGAAAATTTTGGAAAAATCAATTAGGCATGGGAAAGATTCACTATTTGCTTCGGACATTTGCTGATGTAATTATGGTGTTTCTTTGAACATTAGTCATCAGCAGTTCTTAACATGAATTCTCACACAAATCCTATCCCAGTTTCATATGCTAAGTTGGGTTTGTGGGATGGGGGGCGTTCTCCATTAGGGCAAGTATGGGAGATCAATATATCTCAATTGCTGATTGTGGCGTAAGGGATATTTGCTTACAATGGGTTAATCTATATCTGTTGGTTACGCAAATAGTGGAACTTCTGCCTAGATCATTGATCTATGTTTTTCTTTGTTTTGCCCGCTCACCCTGGGTATTCTGCTATGAGAAATTTGGAAAGAAGAAACAAGCTATCTTGAATGGATGTTTGTCTCATTTATCGCAAATTAAGGAAGAAGTGCACTTGCATTTTGCACATTAAAAATGTATGCATGGCAGTTGAGATATTAGATCTGTTGTTGTCAGAAAAATGATTTGTTTAAACTGGTAAAATCAGTTAAGTTAAATCCAGTGTGGTTTAGTCAAAGCGCCTGCTCCTGCTGGAAGGAGTAGTTGGCTTGTCAAACAGTTCAGATAGTGGCTTGTCAAACAGTTCAGATAGTTGAACTGCCGGGTTGTTAGCTGCTGAGGTCAATAATATAGACATAAAATAAAAGATGGTGGAGAGAGAATGGAAGTTGAATCCAGACCCATTGGCCATAACTTGATGAGTATGGGTGCACACATTAAAGAATAGTGAGCGGAGCGTGGCTTAATTGTTGGATCTTCATTCTGTTGAAGAGAGGTTAGGGGCTTGACTCCGGATATTTTTTATTGAAATCCAAAACCTGCTGAGCCTATCTGCACCTGTTGATCTGTTTGATGGTTGAGCTGGGTCAAATCTCAACTGAAAGTGAACTGCAGCAAGATCACAGTTCAACTGGTCAAACTGGGAGAATAGCTCCTCATGCTTAAGTTGTAGGAGACTCTCAAGCTTAGGAGACGCAAGGTTACTGATGGAGGAAATTGTGGCCTCAGCTATAAGGATTCTTGATTCTATTAGGTCAGAAATAATCTGGTTTAGGAGATAGTCTGGCTGATGTTCGTCCATTTTCTTTGAACAGTCGCGGTCTGTTGGGCAGTTTTCTGAAAACTCTCGATGCAGTCTAAAACTTGAAGAATGATTCCCAGAAATGATTTTTGGGGATAAAAAATGTGCAGTGGGATTAGTTTTGATGATCTTGAAATGTGACTCTTTTTTTCTGGGCTAGTGCTTAAATTAACATTCACTAATCAAAGAAGCTGCGTTTCTGTTAGACAACTGCCTAAATGTAGTATAGTAAAATAGGTTTTTTACTCTAATGGGCTTGATCCTTCAAGAGTAGTCTGTTTGGATAGTACAGATACAAAAATAAATTTAGTGCTTTAGTTACATATTGATAATTTTTGCATTAATATTAGGCATTCTGGCACTTTCTTTGGAGAAAAACAGGTGCACTGAAAATCTCTCTTCTGAAAGTGTTACTTCATCTCTCTTTCTCTCTCTCTCTCTCTCTCTCTCTTTCTCTTCTCATGTGCGTGCGTGCACACACAAAAAGTACCCAGCGAAAGATAATAGTCTGGAAACTTGGGCAAAGAGCTAGGCTTCTTTTCTTTCAGGAAAATGTGACGTAATTGGAAAACATTTCCTAAGAAATCATTTTTGGGAGATGATGATGTTTTCCCTACGTATGGCATCATTAAAAAAAATATGTATTTCTGTCTTTTGGAATAGAAAATTGATTTGTGTTTTTCGTTAGGTAGTGAATTATCTTTTCTGGAGCACTTTGTTGCATTGCTTGACTTTAAGTCAGATATCTTCAAGAATTTTCACAATCAGAGAGGGAGGGACGGGGAGGAGAGAGAGAGAGAGAGAGGGGGGGGAGGGGGGAGAGGAGAGAGAGGAGAGGGGAGGGAGGGAGGAGAAGATGCACTTCTGAGGCTGAAGCTGGAAGAATCGCAAGTGACATGACTCTTTTGTGTTTTTGGGAAAATGATTTCTAGTTTTAATAAGGAAATGTCATTTTCCATGTAATGAATTAGAGTTTTCTGTCGAGCCATATCATTTTCCTAGATTCTTTGTTCAAACAAACGCAGGAACTTGAAGAAACCAATTTCCTGCAAACCAATGTAACATTAATCATGAGCCATAAACCAATGATGCGTGTTTTGAAACCAATGTAAAATTGCCTAGAAGTACTGATCTGGAAGATGTATTTTCTTTTTTCCTCTTCTTTTTGGGTCGTAATCTGGCAGTATTGATAGCTCTTTCATTTCTAATACTTTTTGAAACGGTCTGGCTTTGAGTGCCAATAAAGGCACTATGTCTAGCTATGGGCATAGCTTTTGCTTTGCTGAAGTTGTTGGTGTCCATGATAGGAATTATGTGCTTAATTGCATGCAGGAGAATTTGCAACTTCTAAGGCAGGGTACTACTATGCAACATGGAAGGCTGATGGAACTCGTTATATGATGCTAATAACCATGGATGGATGTTATCTGATCGATAGAAGCTTTAATGTTAGAAGGGTTCAGATGAGATTTCCTTGCAGATTAGACGTATGAAACTATCTCCATACCCTTTAATTCTTCTCTTTTTTAGCAGTTGGGTTTTTTTTTTTTTTTTTTTGGGGGGTTAAGTTATTATGCATCATGTTTGACATTACATTCTTCGGTTTTGAAGGGTTCAGGCGAGAAAAATCACCACTATACGCTACTGGATGGTGAGATGATCATTGACACTATGCCAGACTCACAGAAGCAGGAGAGGAGATACCTAATTTATGATCTGATGGCATTAAACCACGTTTCTGTTGTAGAGGTAGTATGTATGTCACTTCATTCTCGGAAAAAAATTAGCTGAGGTTCTTGCCCCTCGTTAGAGAATATCGATTGTGCTGGGCCTATGTAACAATCGTGTATAAATTTGATTGATTGGTCTGGTGGCATGACACACTGCTTTTGACTTTGTTATGTGCTTTCTCATTAGTAATTTGTCTGGCTATATCCTTCCTGTTTGGCTACCTTCATGGTATAGTATTGACCAATAGGCAGCATATGTTTAGTTTGTCCTCTCAGAAAAGTTATCAAATTATCCGGTTGCACTCCACTCTGCTAATTTTAGAGCATGCATTTTCCTTTGTGATATTTTATTTTGTGAACTCAATAGAAAATGTGACATGGTTCCTGAACATGGTGTAGCGCCCTTTTCATGAGCGGTGGAAACTGATTGAGAAAGAAGTGATTGAACCTCGAAATCATGAGCGTCAGAATATATACCAAAGCAGGAATCCTCATTACAGATACGACTTGGAACCATTCAGGGTAAAGGACTGTCTAATGTTGGTTTGTATGCTCCACTTTCTAAGCTTTTGATGGTAGCGTTGGTGATTATCTGCTTCACATATTGTCAGGTGAGAAGAAAGGATTTCTGGCTGCTTTCCACTGTGACAAGGCTTTGAAGGAGTTTATTCCAAAGCTTTCACATGATGCAGATGGACTTATTTTTCAGGTATTTGCTTGTGACGCTGATGAATCTTCTCCCTGATCAGTATTCTGTTTAACCATTATACCGAACATTTATTTTTTTGCTTCCAAGAAGATTATAGATGCTGTAGCTTTTTTCTTGTGTATTGTATTATGATCACAGGAGGGGGATTCTGCTGTTATCTGTTATAGTATCTTTGAATCAAGTTAACCCTATATGTGATTACTCAAATTGGGATTATGCCTGAACAAGCTCCTCCTTGCTCATGAAGAAATGCAACTCTATATTGATTGATTGATTGTTTTCTACATCTTTAATTTAGAGCATTGTTTTCTATATTTTTTTGTTTAGAGCATTGTTTATCACTGACGGTCCTCATCTGCTAGGGTTGGGATGATCCTTATGTTCCTCGCGCCCATGAAGGTCTTTTGAAGTGGAAGTATCCTGAGATGAACTCTGTTGATTTTATGTTTGAGGTGCTCACTTAATCCTTAGCCATGCTTGAAGACCTTTCTTCTTTTAACCTAGGGGACGTGACTAATCTAATGTGGTGTTTGTTACCAGGTTGATGATGATGGAAATGAGCTTTTGTCGCTGTTTGAACGAGGCAAGAAGAAGCTGATGGAAGGAAATCGAGTTGTATTCAGAGGTCAGAAGTGAACCCTTGTTTCTTGTGTACAAAACTTTCAAGAAACTATGCTTTGGTCCTCATGCCTTGGACTTCTCGTGCACTTTAGCATTTTGAAAGAGGTCAACCATATGAAAGCAGTTTCTTTTGGGTGTTCTGCTTGACACTGTATCTGGTGCAATTATTGTGGATGTTCTTCTTTGGCCTTTACCATTTTGCATGGTCTGAAGATCTCTGCTGTGAATGCGTTTTGTTGAAGTCTGATATATTATTGGCCGAAAGACAATTCGTATCGTCTTTGCTGTAGAACTCTAATTTAAGCTCACGTGCATTGATTGGTTTATCCACTCAACATTTTCACTATTGGGATTCTTGCTGTCATAAGTGGCTGTGGTCACCAGACTACAGTACTAGCAGTTTGTCTAGGAAGGAAATCCCCGTCCTCCCCCCCCCTTCCCTTCTCTCTCTCTCTCTCTCTTTCTCAAGAGTGTCCATCTGGCGTTTCTACTATTATCGTTTAGCCATTTGTTGAAGATAGTACTGCTGCTGATTGCCATTTGGAGTCATCCTCCTTGCTGCTATAATTATAGTCTAATACATGCGTCTGAACTTGCAGATGGTCTTGATCCCTCTTCATACTCTGGCAAGATAATCGAGTGTTCTTGGGATGGTGATGAACAAGTGTGGGTCTGTATGCGGATCCGGGTAGACAAAACTACTCCCAATGAATTTAACACCTACAGAAAGGTCCTTTCCATGTTCACAACAACTACTATATTTTGCCGGTAGTTGAATTAGTCAGTTGCTGAATTAGGTGTCTGCCTATGTGAAATCAGGTGATGCGAAGCATAAAGGATAATATTACAGAAGAAGTCTTGCTGGGTGAGATCAACGAGATCATTCGCCTGCCCATGTATGCAGATCGAATAAGGCATGAAAGCAAAGCTCATATGAATTCAGCACGAAGAAGGTGATCTGTATGGAACCTAACGGCTTCCACCGCGTCTTCGAAATTCTGAAGAACCGACGCAGCTATGTCCTTGAAGGATGCTCAGTAATTGTGGGTCTGATCTGCTTGAAGTCCGGTTTACCAAATGTAGACTCACTTGGATAGTGACAACGATCTTGTGGGCCATGCTGGCGATTAGTCCAATATGGTCGCTGCGCATATAAGTTTTTAAGGATTCAAAATATTCGTTTCTTTCTGCCCACCACCTTTCCCTGTTAGCAGTGCAGAGATTTAGGGTTTAGAGCACCGTGTATATTTTGTATTTGTTCTCTTTCTAGCAATTGTTAGCTTGCTTAAAAAGGTAGCCATTTTTAAAAATCGGATCGACAATGAGGTATGTGATTTTGAGTTATATATTCTATGTGAATATAGGTTCTCTCCTCTCCTGTCTCCTCACTTTTGTTCCTGTTCCTGCTGGGATGGAATCATTTCCGGACCGTTGTACTTTTATATCCCAAGATTCCGCTCCATTTTGAGGTGTTGATGAGGCGAAGTGTGCCGATGGCTCTTGTAAGTAGAAATACCTGGCTTCATGTTGGAAATTTACATGTAAGAATTCTATGGGAAATTTCGCAGTCCAACACAATGGCAGATATCTTATGAACTATGTAGCCAATTTTGATCAGACTATGATTTCCTTGCGCTAGTGCCACTGACGGTAGCAACTGGACTGTGAAAGCCAAGGTCTAATGCGTTTTGCGATTACATTTTTCCTTCGTCTACATGGACAAGTATGAAGGGATAGGTTGAGTTTAGCCGCAGCCCGGAGGCTTGGGCATTCATAAGATGATCTGTCTTGAGCAAGGATTTCATCTCCTCCCAAAAATCTGTGACTGTAATGGTCATGGTGCTTGTGGTTTTGATACCCTTGTCGCAGTGGTAATTTGGGTTTCAAATGCTTGCGCGCCTTCGTCAATGGTTGTAGACTGGGTACTCTCTAATCACCGACGAGGGCTGTAGCATATGAGAGGGAGAGTGGCGTGGTCGAAGTCCGGTAAGACGCGAATGACCTCTAGATCTATTTGAAAGATTGCTATGCCTTTCCGAATGTATCCCTGTAAACATCCTACTCATGAACACCTACATCAACAAAATCCACTACCGGAATGGTGCAAAGATGAGCAATGAATCCATGTTTTTTTTTTTTTAAAAAAGTGTAGAGACTAGCTTGAGAAAAAACAATAGAGGGATGTTCATGAATTTCAAGTAGAAGTAAGTGGACAAATTGCGGTATTACATCGAAAAATCAATCAAAACTATGTACGTTTGTGCGACTGCTTTGTCTGAATTGGTTACACATGTTTGCCTCAGAGCAAAAAGAAAAAAAGGGATAATGATACTAAAAGTCTCACGTTAGTGTCGATTATACTTTACGGATACAAAGAAAAACAAATCCAAAGATAGAAAAAGGGCATCTTGCTCCTCTTCGCTTCGCCCCTCTAACAAGATTGATCGAGGTTGGCTTTAGTTTGTATGAAGAAAATGTGATTAGAGGAAACTACATAATGTGAATAATCAACGGTAATA